>NC_143162.1:17211818-17363333 GCF_047325235.1 Durio zibethinus | reverse complement strand
GAAACTTCACGTGAAGGCTTAAGGGACCATTGTATGAATTTACAAGCAATAAAAATGGCATTGGCATGCAGAAATATTAAGATGTGCCTAAACCCACCTACCACCTTATCGATCCATGGCTTGCGCATCCCGTCTCTCTGGCCGACGTACTGCCCGCCTACCCGCCCGCCCGTCCGCCCGCTCATTTCATCGGTTGGCTTAGGCATACGAAGTTCATTCCCAGTCTAAGATCAGATCGAACCGAGGGTTGCGGTAGCAAGATCGGTAGCAAGCAGAGGGGGACCCGATCGATCCTCGGCTTGCGCATCCCACCCCTCTGGCTGGCTGAGTGCCCGCACGCTCGTTTCATTGTTGACTCAGGCATACGAAGTTCATTCCCAATCTAAGCATACGGAGTTCATTCCCAGTCTAAGATCGGACCGGACCGAGGGTTGCGGCAGCACATGCTGGGCTCGGGCATGTGCTGGTGCCACATTTTTCTTCACCGGGGCACCTTCATCGGAGCATCGTCGAAGAACTTGATAGGTGGCATTGGGGTTCCAGCGATCGGGGGGTCGGGGGGGGTGTGCACACATGATGTGCGATGGGTGCTGGTACTTGGCCCTTACCTTGGCCCCCTATCCCTCATCAAACCTGGAGAACTCACACCCCTTAAAGAGCATTTGAGATTTTACAGGTTTGCTCCCAGTAGCCATTAAAGTGTCTGAAATAAGGACACTTTTTTCAAATGGTCACAAATCTTGTACATTTCGAGTTTTTAGCTGAATTTTTTTATGCATGCCAACAAAAATACAAGGATCACATGTACCAAGTTTGGGGCAAAAAATCCTTTCAAAAAAATTTTAAAAAATCCCGAACCACAAAAAGTTTCAAAAATCATGAAAAATAGAAAACGAGTCGTCTTGCCATGAAACTTCACGTGAAGGCTTAAGGGACCATTGTATGAATTTACAAGCCATAAAAATGGCATTGGCATACAGAAATATTAAGATGTGCGTAAACCCACCTACCACCCTATCGATCCACGGCTTGCGCATCCCGTCTCTCTGGCCGGCGTAGTGCCTGCCTTCCCGCCCGCCCGTCCGCTCGCTCATTTCGTCAGTTGGCTTAGGCATACGAAGTTCATTCCTAGTCTAAGATCAGACCGGACTGAGGGTTACGGTAGCAAGATCGGTAGCACACAGAGGGGGACCCGTTCGATCCTCGGCTTGCGCATCCCACCCCTTTGGTCGGCTGAGCGCCCGCACGCTCGTTTCATGGGTTGACTCAGACATACGGAGTTCATTCCTAATCTAAGCATACGGAGTTCATTCCCAGTCTAAGATCGGACCGGACCAAGGGTTACGACAGCACATGTTGGACTCGGGCATGTGCTGGTGCCGTATTTTTCTTCACCGAGGCACCATCGTCGGAGCATCGTCGAAGAACCTGACAGGTGGCATTGGGGTTCCGGCGATCGGGGGGCGAGGGGGTGTGCACACATGATGTGCGATGGGTGCTGGTACTTGGCCCTCATATTGGCCCCCTATCCCTCATCAAACCTCGAGAACTCACACCCCCTTAAAGAGAATTTGAGATTTTACAGGTTTGCTGCCAGTAGCCATTAAAGTGTCTGAAATGGGGACACTTTTTTCAAATGGTCACAAAATCTTGTACACTTTGAGTTTTTGGCTGAATTTTTTTGTGTGCAAGCCAAAAAGAATACAAGGATCACGTCTAATAAGTTTGGGGCCAAAATTCCTTCTGAAAAAATTTTAAAAAATCTCGAACCGTAAAATTTTTGAAAATCGTGAAAAATAGAAAATGTGTCGTCTTGCCATGAAACTTCACGTGAAGGCATAAGGGACCATTGTAGGAATTTACAAGCCATAAAAATGGCATTGGCATGCAGAAATATGAAGATCTGCCTAAACCCACCTACCACCCTATCGATCCACGGCTTGCGCAACTCGTCTCTCTGGCGGCGTAGTGCCCGTCCGCTCGTTTCCTCAGTTGGCTTAGGCATACGGAGTTTATTCCCAGTCTAAGATCGGCCCGGACTGAGGGTTGTAGCAACAGGATCGGTAGCACACAGAGGGGGACCCGACCGATCCTCGGCTTGCACATCCTGCCCCTCTGGCCAGCTGAACGCCCGCATGCTCATTTCATGGGTTGACTTAGGCATACGGAGTTCATTCCCAGTCTAAGCATACGGAGTTCATTCCCAGTCTAAGATCGGACCAAATCAAGGGTTGCGGCAGCACATGCTGGGCTCGAGCATGTGCTGGTGAGGCATTTTTCTTTGCCAAAGCATTCCCGGAGAACCTGACTGGTGGCATTGGGGTTCCGGCGATCAGGGGGGCCGGGGGGGTGTGCGCACATGATGTGCAATGGGTGCTGGTACTTGGCCCTTATATTGGCCCCCTATCCCTCATCAAACCTAGAGAACTCACACCCCCTTAAAGAGCATTTGAGATTTTACAGGTTTGCTACCAGTAGCCATTAAAGTGTCTGAAATGGGGACACTTTTTTCAAATGGTCACAAAATCTTGTACACTTTGAGTTTTTAGCTGAATTTTTTTGTGCATACCAAAAAAAATACAAGGATCACGTCTACCAAGTTTGGAGCCAAAAATCCTTCCGAAAAAATTTTAAAAAATCCCGAACCGCAGAAAGTTTCAAAAATCATAAAAAATAGAAAATGAGTCGTCTTGCCATGAAACTTCACGTTAAGGCTTAAGGGACCATTGTATGAATTTACAAGCCATAAAAATGGCATGGGCATGCAGAAATATGAAGATGTTCCTAAACCCACCTACCACCCTATCGATCCACGGCTTGCACATCCCGTCTCTATGGCCAGCGTAGTGCCCGTCCGCCCGCTCGCTCGTTTCGTCGGTTGGCTTAGGCATATGGAGTTCATTCCCAGTATAAGATCAGATCGGACCGAGGGTTGTGGTAGTAGGATCGACAGCACGCAGAGGGGGACTCGGTCGATCCCCGGCTTGCGCATCCCGCCCCTCTTTTCGGCTGAGTGCCCGTACACTTGTTTCGTGGGTTGACTTACACATACGAAGTTCATTCGTAGTCTAAGCATATGCAGTTCATTCCCAGTCTAAGATCGGACCGGACTGAGGGTCGCAGCAGCACATGCTGGGCTCGGGCATGTGCTGGTGCTGCATTTTTCTTCGCAAGGGCACCATCACTGGAGAACCTGACCGACGGCATCGGGGTTCTGACGATCGGGGGGATCGGGGGGTGTGTGCAAATTAAGTGCGATGGGTACTGGTACTTGGCCCTTAGATTGGCCCCTTATCCCTCATCAAACCTTGAGAACTCACACCCCCTTAAAGAGCAATTGAGATTTTACAGGTTTACTGCAGTAGCCATTAAAGTGTCTGAAATGGGGACACATTTTTCAAATGGTCACAAAATCTTGTACACTTCGAGTATTTAGCTGAATTTTTTTGTGCATGCCAACAAAAATAAAAGGATCACGTCTACCTAGTTTGGAGCCGAAACTCCTTCCAAAAAAATTTTAAAAAATCTCGAACCGCAAAAAGTTTCAAAAATCATGAAAAATAGAAAACAAGTCGTCTTGCCATGAAACTTCACGTGAAGGCTTAAGGGAACATTGTATGCATTTACAAGCCATAAAAATGGCATTGCCACGTAGAAATATGAAGATATGCCTAAACCCACCTACCACCCTATCTATCAATGCCTTGCGCATCCCGTCTCTCTGGCCGACGTAGTGCCCGCCCGCTCGCTCGTTTCGTCGATTGGCTTAGGCATACGGAGTTCATTCCCAATCTAAGATTGGACCAGATCGAAGGTTGCAGCAGCAGGATTGGTAGCACACAGAGGGGGACCCGGTTGATCCCCGACTTGCACATTCCGCCCCTCTGGCTGGCTGAGCGCCCGCACGCTCGTTTCGTGGGTTGACTTAGGCATACGGAGTTGATTCCCAGTCTAAGCATACGGAGTTCATTCCCAGTCTAAGATCGAACTGAACTGAGGGTTGCGGCACCACATGCTGGGCTCGGACATGTGCTGGTGCCACATTTTTCTTCGACGAGGCACCATCGTCATAGCATCGTCAGAGAACCTGACCGACGGAATTAGGGTTCCGACGATCGGGGGGCCGCGGGGTGTGCGCACATGATGTGCGATGGGTAGTGGTACTTGGCCCTTACCTTGGCCCCCTATCCCTCATCAAACCTGGAGAACTCGCACCCCTTAAAGAGCATTTGAGATTTTACAGGTTTGCTCCCAGTAGCAATTAAAGTGTCTAAAATGGCGACACTTTTTTCAAATGGTCACAAAATCTTGTACACTTCGAGTTTTTGGCTGAACTTTTTTTTGCATGCCAAAAAAAATACAAGAATCACGCCTACCAAGTTTGGGGCCAAAACTCCTCCTGAAAAAATTTTAAAAAATCCCAAACCCAAAAAAGTTTTAAAAATCATGAAAAATAGAAAACGAGTCGTCTTGCCATGAAACTTCACGTGAAGTCTTAGGGGACCATTGTATGAATTTACAAGCCATAAAATTGGCATTGGCATTCAAAAATATGAAGATGTGCCTAAACCCACCTACCACCGTATCGATACACGGCTTGCGCAACCTGTCTCTCTGGCCGACGTAGTGCCTGCCCGCTCGTTTCGTCGGCTGGCTTAGGCACACGGAGTTCATTCCCAGTCTAAGATCAGACCAGACCGAGCATTGCGGCAGCAGGATCGGTAGCACACAGAGGGGGATCGAACCGATTCTCGGCTTGCGCATCCCGCCCCTTTGGTCGGTTGACCGCCCGCCCGCTCACTTCGTGGGTTGACTTAGGCATACGGAGTTCATTCCCTGTCTAAGCGTACAGAGATCATTCCCAGTCTAAGATCAAACTGAACCGAGGGTTGCGGTAGCACATGCTGGGCTTGGGCATGTGCTGGTGTCGCATTTTTCTTCGTCGGGGCACCATCGCCGGAGCATCGCCGAAGAACCTGACCGACGGCATTGGGGTTCCGGCGATCGGGGGGGCCGAGGGGTGTCCGCACATGATGTGTGATTGATGCTGGTACTTGGCCCTTATATTGGCCCCTATCCCTCATCAAACCTCAAGAACTCACACCCCCTTAAAAGGCATTTGAGATTTTACAGGTTTGCTGCCAGTAGCCGTTAAAGTGTCTGAAATGGGGACACTTTTTTCAAATGGTAACAAAATCTTCTACACTTTGAGTTTTTAGCTGAATTTTTTTGTGCATGCCAATAAAACTACAAGGATCATGTCTACCAAGTTTGGCGCCAAAAATCCTTCCGAAAAAATTTTAAAAAATCTCGAACCGCAAAAAGTTTCCAAAATTGTGAAAAATAGAAAATGAGTCGTCTTGCCATGAAACTTCACGTGAAGGCTTAAGGGACCATTGTATGAATTTACAAGCCATAAAAATGGCATTGGCATGCAGAAATATGAAGATGTTCCTAAACCCACCTACCACCCAATCGATCCACGGCTTGTGCATCCCGTCTCTCTGGCCGGTGTAGTGCCCGCCTACCTGTCCGCCCGCTTGTTTCGTCGGTTGGCTTAGGCATACGGAGTTCATTCCCAATCGAAGATCAGACAGGAGTGAGGGTTGTGGCAACAGGATCGGCAGCACATAGAGGGGGACCCGACCGATCCCCAGCTTGCGCATCTCGCCCCCTGGCCGACTGAGCGCCTGCACGCTCATTTCGTGGGTCGACTTAGGCATACGGAGTTCATTCCCAGTCTAAGCATAAGGAGTTCATGTCCAGTCTAACATCAGACCGAACCGAGGGTTGTGATAGCACATGCTGGGCTCGAGCATGTGCTAGTGCCGCATTTTTCTTCGCCAGGGCACCGTCGCCAGAGCATTGCCTGAGAACCTGACCGACGGTATTGGGGTTCCGACGATCGGGGGGGCCGGGGGGTGTGCGCACATGATGTGCGATGGGTGCTGGTACTTGGCCCTTATATTGGCCCCATATCCCTCATAAAACCTCGAGAACTCACACCCCTTTAAAGGGCATTTGAGATTTTACAGGTTTGCTGCCAGTAGCCATTAAAGTGTCTAAAATGGGGACACTTTTTTCAAGTGGCCGTAAAATCTTGTACACTTTGAGTTTTTAGCTGAATATTTTGGTGCATGCCTACAAAAATACAAGGATCACGTCTACCAAGTTTGGGGCCAAAACTCCTTTCGAAAAAATTTTAAAAAATCCAGAACCGCAAAAAGTTTTAAAAATCGTGAAAAATAGAAAACGAGTCATCTTGCCATGAAACTTCACGTGAAGGCTTAAGGGACCATTGTATGAATTTACAAGCCATAAAAATGTCATTGGCATGCAGAAATATGAAGATGTACTTAAACCCACCTACCTCCCTATCAATCCACGGCTTGCGCATCCCGTCTCTCTGGCTGGCATGGCGCCTGCCCGCCCGCCCGACCGCTCGTTTTGTCAGTTGGCTTAGGCATACAGAGTTCATTCCCAGTCTAAGATCAGATCATACTGAGGGTTGTGGTAGCAGGATCAGCAGCTCACAGAGAGGGACCCGAACGATCCTCAGCTTGCGCATCCCACCCTTCTGGCCCGCTGAGCGCCCGCACGCTCGTCTCGTGGGTTGACTTAGGCATACGGAGTTCATTCCCAGTCTAAGATCGGACCGGACCGAGGGTTGCGGCAGCAGATGCAGGGCTCGGGCATGTGCTGGTGCCATATTTTTCTTCGTCGGGGCACCATCGTCGGAGCATCGATAGAGAACCCGACCGGCGGCATTGGGGTTCCGACGATCGGGGTCACCGGGGGGTGGGTGTGCGCACATGACGTGTGATGGGTGCTGGTACTTGGCCCTTATATTGGCCCCCTATCCATCATCAAACCTCGAGAACTCACACCCCCTTAAAGAGCATTTGAGATTTTACAGGTTTGCTGCCAGTAGTCATTAAAGTGTCTGAAATAGTGACACTATTTTCAAATGGTCGCAAAATCTTGTACACTTTGAGTTTTTAGCTGAATTTTTTTTTGCATGCCAACAAAAATACAGGGATCACCTCTACCAAGTTTGGGGCCAAAACTCCTTCCGAAAAAATTTTAAAAAATCACGAACTGTAAAAAGTTTTGAAAATCGTGAAAAATAGAAAACGAGTCGTCTTGCCATGAAACTTCACATGAAGGCTTAAGGGACCATTGTATGAATTTACAAGCATTAAAATGGCATTGGCACGTAGAAATATGAAGATGTGCCTAAACGCACCTGCCACCCTATCTATCCACGGCTTGCGCATCCCGTTTCTCTGGCCGGTGTAGTGCCCGCCCGCACGCCCGTCCGCTCGTTTCGTCGGTTGGCTTAGGCATACGGCGTTCATTCCCAGTATAAGATCAGACCGGACCGAGGGTTATGGCAGCACGCAGAGTGGGACCAAGCCGATCCCCGGCTTGCGTATCCCACCCCTTTAGCCGGCTGAGCGCCCGCACGGTCGTTTCTTGGGTTGGCTTAGGCATACGGAGTTTATTCCTAGTCTAAGCATACGAAGGTCATTCCCAGTCTAAGATCGGACCCAACCGAGGGTTGCGGCAGCACATGCTGGTCACGGGCATTTGCTGGTGCCGCATTTTTCTTCATCGGGGCACCATCGTAGGAGCATCGCCGGAGAACCTGACCGGCCGCATTGGGGTTCCGACGATCGGGGGGGCCGGGAGGTTGTGCACATATGATGTGTGGTGGGTGCTGGTACTTGGCCCTTATATTGGCCCCCTATCCCTCATCAAACCTCGAGAACTCACACCCCCTTAAAGAGCATTTGAGATTTTATAGGTTTGCTGCCAGTAGCCATTAAAGTGTCTGAAATGGGGACACTTTTTTCAAATGGTCACAAAATCTTGTACACTTCGATTTTTTAGTTGAATGTTTTTGTGCATACCAAAAAAAATACAAGGATCACGTCTACCAAGTTTGGGGCCAAAACTCATTCCGAAAAAATTTAAAAAAATCTCAAACTTCAAAAAGTTTCAAAAATCGTGAAAATAGAAAACGAGTCGTCTTGCCATGAAACTTCATGTGAAGGCTTAAGGGACGATTGTTTGAATTTACAAGCCATAAAAATGGAATTGGCATGCAAAAAAATGAAGATGTGCCTAAACCCACCTACCACCCTATCGATCCACGGCTCTCGCATCCTGTCTCTCTGGCCAACGTAGTGCCCACCCGCCCGCCCGCCCGCTCGTTTCATCGATTGGCTTAGGCATATGGAGTTCATTCTCAGTCTAAGATCGGATCGAACTGAGGGTTGTGGCAGCATACAGAGGGGGACCCAGCCGATCCCCTGCTTGTGCATCTCACCCCTCTAGTTGGCTGAGCGCCCGCATGCTCGTTTCGTGGGTTGACATAGACATACGGAGTTCATTCCCAGTCTAAGCATGCGAAGCTCATTCCCAGTCTAAGATCGGATCGGACTGAGGATTTCGATAGCACATGCTGGGCTCGGGCATGTGCTGGTGCTGTATTTTTCTTTGTCGGGGCACCATCGCCGGAGCATTGCCGGAGAACCTGACCGTCGGCATTGGGGCTTCGACGATCGGGGGGGCCGGGGGGTGTGCGCACATGATGTGCGATGGGTGCTGGTACTTGGCCCTTATATTGGCCCCCTATCCCTCATCAAACCTCGAGAACTCACATCCCCTTAAAGAGCATTTGCAATTTTACAGGTTTGCTGCCAGTAGCCATTAAAGTGTTTGAAATGGGGACATTTTTTTCAAATGGTCACAAAATCTTGTACACTTCGAGTTTTTGGCTGAATTTTTTTGTGCATGCCAACAAAAATACAAGGATCACGTCTACAAGTTTGGGGCCAAAATTCATTTCGAAAGAATTTTAAAAAATCCCGAACCGAAAAAACTTTCAAAAACCATGAAAAATAGAAAACGAGTCGTCTTGCCATGAAACTTCACGTGAAGGCTTAAGGGACCATTGTATGAATTTACAAGCCACAAAAATGGCATTTGCATGCAAAAATATAAAGTTGTGCCTAAACCCACCTACCACCCTATCGATCCACGGCTTGCGCATCCCGTCTCTCTGGCCGACGTAGTGCCCGCCCGCCCGCCCGCCCACCCGCTCATTTTGTCGGTTGGCTTAGTTATACGGAGTTCATTCCCAGTCTAAGATCAGACCAGACTGAGGGTTGTAGCAGCAGGATCGGCAGTACACAGAGGGGGACCCGGTTGATCACCGGCTTGCGTATCTCACCCCTCTGGCCGGCTGAGCACCCGCACGTTCATTTTATGGGTTGACTTAGGCATACGGAGTTCATTCCCAGTATAAGCATACAGAGTTCATTCCCAGTCTAAGATCGGACCGGACCGAGGGTTGTGGCAGCACATGCTGGGCTCGGGCATGTGCTGGTGCCGCATTTTTCTTCGCCGGGGCACCATCACCAGAGCATCGTCGGAGAACCTGAACGGTGGCATTGGGGTTCCGGCAATCGGGGGGGCCGGAGGGGTGTGCGCACATGATGTGCGATGGGTGCTGGTACTTGGCCCTTATATTGGCCCCCTATCCCTCATCAAACCTTGAGAACTCACACCCTTTTAAAGAGCATTTGAGATTTTACAGGTTTGCTGCCAGTAGCCATTAAAGTGTCTGAAATGGGGACGTTTTTTTCAAATGGTCACAAAATCTTGTACACTTCGAGTTATTAGCTGAATTTTTTTTTGCATGCCAACAAAAATACAAGGATCAGGTCTACCAAGTTTGGGGCCAAAAATCCTTCCGAAAAAATTTTAAAAAATCCCAAACTGTAAAAAGTTTCAAAAATCGTGAAAAATAAAAAATGAGTCGTCTTGCCATGAAACTTCACGTGAAGGCTTAAGGGACCATTGTATGAATTTACAAGCCATAAAAATGGCATTGGCACATGGAAATATGAGTATGTGCCTAAACCCACCTACCACCCTATCAATCCGCGGCTTGCGCATCCCGTCTCTCTAGCTGACATAATGCCCTCTCGCCCGCCCGCTCGATCGTTTCGTCAGTCGGCTTAGGCATACGGAGTTCATTAGCAGTCTAAGATGGGACTGGACCGAGGGTTACGGTAGCAGGATCGGCAGCATGCAGAGGGGGACCCGATCGATCCCCGACTTGCGCATCTCGCCCGTCTGGCTGACTGAGCACCTGCAGGCTCGTTTCGTGGGTTGACTTGGGCATACAGAGTTCATTCCCAGTCTAAGCATACGGAGTTCATTCCCAATCTAAGATCAGATTGGATCGAGGGTTGCGGCAGCACATGCTGGGTTCGGGTATGTGCTGGTGCCGTATTTTTCTTCACCGGGGCACCATCACCGGAGCATCGCCGGAGAACCTGAACGGTGGCATTGAGGTTCCGATGATCGGGGGGGCCGGGGGGTTTGCGCACATGATGTGTGATGGGTGCTGGTACTTGGCCTATATATTAGCCCCCTATCCCTCATCAAACCTTGGGAACTCACACCCCCTTAAAGAGCATTTGAGATTTTACAGGTTTGCTGCCAGTAGCCATTAAAGTGTCTAAAATAGGGACACTTTTTTCAAATGGTCACAAAATCTTGTACACTTCAAGTTTTTAGCTGAATATTTTTGAACATGCCAACAAAAATACAAGGATCACGTCTACGAAGTTTGGGGCCAAAAGTCCTTCCAAAAAAATTTTAAAAAATCCCGAACCGCAAAAAGTTTCAAAAATCATGAAAAATAGAAAATGAGTCGTCTTGCCCTGAAACTTCACGTGAAGGCTTAAGGGACCATTGTATGAATTTACAAGCCATAAAAATGGAATTGGCACGTAGAAATATGAAGATGTGCCTAAACCCACCAACCACCCTATTGATCCATGGCTTGCGCATCCCATCTCTCTGGCCGACGTAGTGCCCGCCCACCTGCCCGCCCGCTCGTCTTGTCGGTTGGCTTAGGCATACGGAGTACATTCCCAGTCTAAGATTGGATTAGATCGAGGCTTGCTGCAGCTGGATCGACAGCACGTAGAGGGGGACCCGATCAATCCCCGACGTGCGCATCCCGCCCCTATGGCCGGCTAAGCGCCCGTACGCTCGTTTTGTGGGTGGACTTAGGCATACGGAGTTCTTTCCCAGTCTAAGCATACGGAGTTCATTCCCAGTCTAAGATCAGACAGGACCGAGGGTTGCGGCAGCACATGCTGGGCTCGTGCATGTACTGGTGTCGTATTTTTCTTCGTCGGGGCACCATGCCGGAGAACCTGACCGGCGACATTGGGGTTTCGAGGATCGGGGGGGCCGGGGGGGTGCGCACATGATGTTCGATGGGTGTTGGTACTTGGCCCTTATATTGGCCCCCTATCCCTCATCAAACCTCGAGAACTCACACCCCCTTAAAGAGCATTTGAGATTTTACAGGTTTGCTGCCAGTAGCCATTAAAGTGTCTGAAATGGGGACACTTTTTTCAAATGGTCAGAAAATCTTGTACACTTCGAGTTTTGAGTTGAATTATTTTGTGCATGCCAAAAAAAATACAAGGATCACGTCTACCAAGTTTGGGGCCAAAAATCCTTCCAAAAAATTTTAAAAAATCCCAAACCGTAAATAGTTTAAAAAATCGTGAAAAATAAAAAACAAGTTGTCTTGCCATGAAACTTCACGTGAAGGCTTAAGGGACCATTGTATGAATTTACAAGCCATAAAAATGGCATTGGCACATGGAAATATGAAGATGTGCCTAAACCCACCTACCACCCTATTGATCCACGGCTTGCGCATCCCGTCTCTCTGGCCGGCATAGTGCCCGCCCGTCCGCTCGTTTCGTCAGTTGGCTTAGGCATACGATGTTCATTCCCAGTCTAAGATCAGACCAGACTGAGGGTTGCAGTAGCAGGATCGACAGCACGCAGAGGGTGACCCGATCGATCCCCAGCTTTCGCATCCGCCCCTCTGGCTGACTGAGCGCTCGCACGCTCGTTTCGTGGGTTGACTTAGGCATACGGAGTTCATTCCCATTCTAAGCATACGGAGTTCTTTCCCAGTCTAAAATCAGACCAGACTGAGGGTTGCGGTAGCACATGCTGGGCTCAGGCATGTGCTGGTGTCGCATTTTTTTTCGTCGGGGCACCATCGTCGGATAATCGTCGGAGAACTTGACCGGCGGCATTGGGGTTCTGGCGATTGGAGGGCCGAGGGGTGTGCACCCATGATGTCCAATGGGTGCTGGTACTTGGCCCTTATATTGGCCCCCTATCCCTCATCAATCCTCGAGAACTCACACCCCCTTAAAATGCATTTGAGATTTTACAGGTTTCCTGCCAGTAGATATTAAAGTGTCTGAAATGGGGACATTTTTTTCGAATGGTCGCGAAATCTTGTACACTTCGAGTTTTTAGCAGAACTTTTTTTTTGCATGCCAAAAAAAATACAAGGATCACGTCTGGCATGTTTGGGGCAAAAAATCCTTTCGAAAAAATTTTAAAAAATCTCGAACCATAAAAAGTTTCAAAAATTGTGAAAAATAGAAAATGAGTCATCTTGCCATGAAACTTCACGTGAAGGCTTAAGGGACCATTGTATGAATTTACTAGCCATAAAAATGGCATTGGCATGCAGAAATATGAAGATGTGCCTAAACCCACCTACCACCCTATCGATCCACGGCTTGCGCATCCCGTCTCTCTGGCTGGCGTAGTGCCCGCTTGCCCGTCCGCCCGCTCGTTTCGTCGATTGGCTTAGGCATACGGAGTTCATTTCCAGTCTAAAATCAGACCAGATCGAGGGTTGCGACATTATGCAGAGGGGGACCCGATCGATCGTCGTCTTGCACATCCCGCCCCTCTGGTCAGTTCAGCGCCTGCATGCTTATTTTGTGGGTTTACTTAGGCATATGGAGTTTATTGCCAGTCTAAGCATACGGAGTTCATTCCCAGTCTAAGATCGAACCGGACCGAGGGTTATGGTAGCACATGCTGGGCTCGGGCATGTGCTGGTGCCGCATTTTTCTTTGTCGGGGCACCATCACCGGAGCATCGCCGGAGAACCTGATCGACGGCATCGGGGTTTTGATGATCGGGGGGGCCGGGGGGGTGTGCACATGATGTGCAATGGGTGCTCGTACTTGGCCCTTATATTGGTCCCCTATCCCTTATCAAACCTTGAGAACTCACACCCCCTTAAAGAGCATTTGAGATTTTACAAGTTTGCTGCCAGTAGCCATTAAAGAGTCTCAAATGGGGACACTTTTTTCAAATGGTCACAAAATCTTGTACACTTTAGTTTTTAGCTGAATTTTTTTTTTACATGCCAACAAGAATACAAGGATCACGTCTACCAAGTTTGGGGCCAAAACTCCTTCTGAAAAAATTTTAAAAACTCCTGAACCTCAAAAAGTTTAGAAAATTGTGAAAAATAAAAAACAAGTCGTCTTGCCATGAAACTTCACGTGAAGGCTTAAGGGACCATTGTATGAATTTACAAGCAAAAAATTGGCATTGGCATGCAGAAATATGAAGATGCGCCAAACCCACCTACCACCCTATCGATCCACGACTTGCGCATCCCGTCTCTCTGGCCAGCGTAGTGCTCTCCCTCCCGTCCACCCGCTCGTTTTATCGGTTGGCTTAGGCATACGAAGTTCATTCCCAGTCTAAGATCAGACCGAACCGAAGGTTGCAGCAGTAGGAATGACAGCACACAGAGGGGGACCCGGTCGATCTCCGTCTTGCGTATCCCGCCCCTCTGGCCGGCTGAGTACCTGCACGCTCGTTTCATGGGTTGACTTAGGCATATGGAGTTCATTCCCAGTCCAAGCATACGGAGTTCATTCCCAATCTAAGATGAGACTGGACCGAGGGTTACGGCAGCACATGCTGGGCTCGGGCATGTGCTGGTGCCGCATTTTTCTTCGTTGGGGCACCATCGTTGGAGAACCTGATCGGCCGCATTGAGGTTCCCGCAATCGGGGGGCCGAGGGGTGTGCGCACATGATGTGCGATGGGTGCTGGTACTTGGCCCTTATATTGGGCCCCTATCCCTCATCAAACCTCGAGAACTCACACCCCCTTAAAGAGCATTTGAGATTTTACAGGTTTGCTGTCAGTAGCCATTAAAGTGTCTGAAATGGGGACACTTTTTTCAAATGGTCACAAAATCTTGTTCACTTCGAGTTTTTAGCTGAAATTTTTTTTACATGGCCAAAAAAATACAAGGATCACGTCTACCAAGTTTGGGGCTAAAAATCCTTTCGAAAAAATTTTAAAAAATCCCAAACCGTAAAAAGTTTTAAAAATCATGAAAAATAGAAAACGAGTCATCTTGCCATGAAACTTCATGTGAAGGCTTAAGGGACCATTGTATGAATTTACAAGCCACTAAAATGGCATTGGCACACAAAAATATGAAGATGTGCCTAAACCCACCTACCACCCTATCGATCCACGGCTTGCGCATCCCGTCTCTCTGGCCGACGTAGTGCCTGCACGCCCGTCCGTCCACTCGTTTCGTCGATTGGCTTAGGCATACGGAGTTCATTCCCAGTCTAAGATTGGATCGGTCCGAGGGTTGTGGCAGCAGGATCGATAGCACACAGAAGGGGACCCGACCGATCCTCGGCTTGCGCATCCCACCCCTCTGGCTGACTGAGCACCCGTACGCTCGTTTCATGGGTTGACTTAGGCATACGGAGTTCATTCCCAGTCTAAGATCGGACTGGACTGAGGGTTCTGACAGTACATGCTGGGCTCGAGCATGTGTTGGTGCCGTATTTTTCTTCACCGGGGCACCATCGTCGGAGCATCGCTGGAGAACCTGACCGACGGGATTGGGGTTCCGACGATCGGGGGGGTGTGCGCACATGATGTGCGATGGGTGCTGGTACTTGGCCCTTATATTGGCCCCCTATCTCTCATCAAACCTCGCGAACTCACACCCCCTTAAAGAGCATTTGAGATTTTACAGGTTTGCTAGCAGTAGCCATTAATGTGTTTGAAATGCGGACATTTTTTTCAAATGGTAACAAAATCTTGTACACTGCGTGTTTTTAGCTGAATGTTTTTGTGCATTGCAAAAAAAATACGAGGATCACGTCTACCAAGTTTGGGGCCAAAACTCCTTCCGAAAAAAGTTTAAAAAATCTCGAACAGTGAAAACTTTTGAAAATCGTGAAAAATAGAAAACGAGTCGTCTTGCCATGAAACTTCACGTGAAGGCTTAAGGGACCATTGTATGAATTTACAAGCCGAAAAAATGGTATTGGCATGCAGAAATATGAAGATGTGCCTAAACCCACCTGCCACCCTATCGATCCACGGCTTGCGCATCCCGTCTCTCCGACTGGCGTAGTGCCCGCTCGCCTGCCCGCCCGTTCGTTTCGTCGGTTGGCTTAGGCATACGAAGTTCATTCCTAGTCTAGATCAGATTGGATTGACGGTTACGATAGTAGGATCGCTAGCTTGCAGAGGGGGATCCAGTCGATCCCCGACTTGTGCATCCCGCCCTTCTTGCCGACTAAGCGCCCGCACGCTCGTTTCGTGGGTTGACTTAGGCATACGGAGTTCATTCCCAATCTAAGCATATGAAGTTCATTCCCAGTCTAAGATCTGACCGGACCGAGGGTTACGACAGCACATGCTGGGCTCGGGCATGTGCTGGTGCCACGTTTTTCTTCGTCAGGGCACCATCGTCGGAGCATCGTCGGAGAACCTGACGGGCCGCATTGGGGTTCCGACGATTGGGGGGGCCGGGGGGTGTGCGCACATGATGTGCGATGGGTGCTAGTACTTGGCCCTTATATTGGTCCCCTATCCCTCATTAAACCTCGAGAACTGACACCCCCTTATAGAGCATTTGAGATTTTACAGGTTTGCTGCCAGTAGTCGTTAAAGTGTCTGAAATGGGGACACTTTTTTCAAATAGTCACAAAATCTTGTACACTTCGAGTTTTTAGCTGAATCTTGTTGTGCATGCCAAAAAAAATACAAGTATCACGTCTACTAAGTTTGGGGCCAAAACTCCTTCTGAAAAAATTTTAAAAAATCCCGAACCGTAAAAAGTTTAAAAATCATAAAAAATAGAAAATGAGTCATCTTGCCGTGAAACTTCACGTGAAGGCTTAATGGACCATTGTATGAGTTTACAAGCTATAAAAATGGCATTGGCATGAAGAAATATGAAGACGTGCCTAAACACACCTACCACCCTATCGATCCACGGCTTGCGCATCCCGTCTCTCTGGCCGGTGTAGTGCCCGCTCGCCTGCCCGCCCGCTCGTTTTGTCAATTGGCTTAGGCATACGGAGTTCATTCCCAGTCTAAGATTGGATTGGTCCGAGGGTTGTGGCAGTAGGATCGACAGCACGCAGAAGGGGACCCGACCGATCCCCGGCTTGCGCATCCCGCCCCTCTGGCCGACTGAGCAGCCGTACGCTCGTTTCATGGGTTGACTTAGGCATACGGAGTTCATTCCCAGTCTAAGATCGGACCGGACTAAGGTTTCTGATAGTACATGCTGGGCTCGGGCATGTTATGGTGTCGCATTTTTCTTTACCGGGGCACCATCATCGGAGCATCGCTGGAGAACCTGACCGACGGGATTGGGGTTCCGACGATCGGGGGGTGTGCGCACATGATGTGCGATGGGTGCTGGTACTTGGCCCTTATATTGGCCACCTATCCCTCATCAAACCTCGAGAACTCACACCCCCTTAAAGAGCATTTGAGATTTTACAGGTTTGGTACCAGTAGCCATTAATGTGTTTAAAATGCGGATACTTTTTTCAAATGGTAACAAAATCTTGTACACTTCGTGTTTTTAGCTGAATGTTTTTGTGCATGGCAAAAAAAATACAAGGATCACGTCTACCAAGTTTGGGGCCAAAACTCCTCTCGAAAAAATTTTAAAAAATCTCGAACAGTGACAAGTTTTGAAAATCGTGAAAAATAGAAAACGAGTCGTCTTGCCATGAAACTTCACGTGAAGGCTTAAGGGACCATTGTATGAATTTACAAGCCATAAAAATTTTATTGGCAAGCAGAAATATGAAGATGTGCCTAAACCCACCTACCACCCTATCGATCCATGGCTTGTGCATCCCGTCTCTCCGGCTGGCGTAGTGCCCGCTCGCCAGCCCGCCCGCTCGTTTCGTCGGTTGGCTTAGGCATACGGAGTTCATTCTAGTCTAGATCAGACTGGATCGAGGGTTACGATAGTAGGATTGGCAGCATGCAGAGGGGGATCTGGTTGATCCTCGACTTGCGCATCGCGCCCCTCTTGCCGACTAAGTGCCCCAACGCTCGTTTCGTGGGTTGACTTAGGCATACGGAGTTCATTCCCAATCTAAGCATACGAAGTTCATTCCTGGTCTAAGATCAGACCGGATCGAGGGTTGCGGCAGCACATGCTGGGCTCTGGCATGTGCTGGTGCCGTATTTTTCTTCGTCGGGGCACCATCGTCGGAGCATCACCGGAGAACCTGACCAACGGCATTGGGGTTCCGGCAATCGGGGGGGCCGGGGGGTGTGCGCACATGATGTGCGATGGGTGCTGGTACTTGGCCCTTATATTGGCCCCCTATCCCTCATCAAACCTCGAGAACTCACACCCCCTTAAAGAGCATTTGAGATTTTATAGGTTTGCTGCCAGTAGCCATTAAAGTGTCTAAAATGGGGACACTTTTTCAAATGGTCACAAAATCTTGTACACTACCAGTTTTTAGCTGAATTTTTTTATGCATGCCAAAAAAAATACAAGGATCTCGTCTACCAAGTTTAGGGCCAAAAACCCTTCCGAAAAAATTTTAAAAAATTCCAAACTCCAAAAAGTTTCAAAAATCGTGAAAAATAAAAAACGAGTCGTCTTGCCATGAAACTTCATGTGAAGGCTTAAGGGACCATTGTATGAATTTACAAGCCAAAAAAATGGCATTGGCATGCAGAAATATTAAGATGTGCCTAAACCCACCTACCACCCTATCGATCCACGGCTTGCACATCCCGTCTTCCTGGCCGACGTAGTGCCCGTCCGCTCGTTTCGTTGGTTCTCTTAGGCATACGGAGTTCATTCCCAGTCTAAGATCAGATCAGATCGAGGGTTGCAGCAGGAGGATCGATAGCATGCTGGGCTCTGGCATGTGCTGGTGCCGTATTTTTCTTCATCGGGGCACCATCGTCGGAGCATCGCCGGAGAACCTGACCAACGGCATTGGCGTTCCGGCGATCGGGGGGGTCGGGGGGTGTGCGCACATGATGTGCGATGGGTGCTGGTACTTGGCCCTTATATTGGTCCCCTATCCCTCATCAAACCTTGAGAACTCACACCCCCTTAAAGAGCATTTGAGATTTTATACGTTTGCTGCCAGTAGCCATTAAAGTGTCTGAAATGGGAACTCTTTTTTCAAATGGTCACAAAATCTTGTTCAGTTTGAGTTTTTAGCGAAATGTTTTTGTGCATGCCAACAAAAATACAAGGATCACGTCTACCAAGTTTGGGGCCAAAACTCCTTCCGAAGAAATTTCAAAAAATCCTGAACCGCAAAAAGTTTTGAAAATCGTGAAAAATAGAAAACGAGTAGTCTTGCCATGAAACTTCACGTGAAGGCTTAAGGGACCATTGTATGGATTTACAAGCCATAAAAATAGCATTGGCATGCACAAATATGAAGATGTGCCTAAACCCACCCACCACCCTATCGATCCACGGCTTGCGCATCCCGTCTCTCTGGACGGCGTAGTGCCCGCCCGCCCGCCTACCCACTCGTTTCGTCGGTTGGCTTAGGCATACGGAGTTCATTCCCAGTCTAAGATTGAACCAGACTGAGGGTTGCAGCAGCAAGATCGACAGCACATAGAGGGGGACCCGGCCCATCCCTGACTTGCGCATCCTGCCCCTCTATCCGACTGAGCGCCCGCACGCTCGTTTCGTGGGTTGGCTTAGGCATACGGAGTTCATTCCCAGTCTAAGCATACGGAGTTCATTGCCAGTCTAAGATCGGACCAGACCGAGGGTTGTGGCAGCACATGCTGGGCTCGAGCATGTGCTGGTGCCACATTTTTCTTCATCGGGGCACCATCGCCGGAGCATCACCGGAGAACCTGACTAACGGCATTGGGGTTCTGGCAATCAGGGGAGGTGTGCGCACATGATGTGCGATGGGTGCTGATACATGGCTCTTATATTGGCCCCCTATCCCTCATCAAACCTCGAGAACTCACACCCTTTAAAGAGTATTTGAGATTTTACAGGTTTGCTGTCAGTAGCCTTTAAAGTGTCTAAAATGGGGACACTTTTTTCAAATGGTCACAAAATCTTGTACACTTCGAGTTTTTAGCTAAAATTTTTTATGGATACCAAGAAAAATACAAGGACAATGTCTACCAAGTTTGGGACCAAAAATCCTTCTGAAAAAATTTTAAAAAATCCTGAACCGTAAAAAGTTTTGATAATCGTGAAAAATAGAAAACGAGTCGTCTTGCCTTGAAACTTCACGTGAAGGATTGCGGGACCATTGTATGAATTTACAAGCCATAAAAATGGCATTGGTATGGAGAAATATGAAGATGTGCCTAAACCCACCTACCACCCTATCGATCCAAGGCTTGCGCATCCGCCCGCCCGCCCGCTCGTTTCGTCGATTGGCTTAGGCATACGGAGTTCATTCCCAGTCTAAGATTGGACCAGACCATGGGTTGCGGCAGCAAGATTGATAGCAGGCAGAGGGGGACCTGGTCGATCCCTGGTTTACGCATCCCGCCCCTCTGGCCGGCTGAGCGCCAGCACGCTCATGTCGTGGGTTGACTTAGGCATACGGAGTTCATTCCCAGTCTAAGCATACGGAGTTCATTCCCAGTCTAAGATCGGACCGAACCGAGAGTTACGGCAGCACATGCTGGGCTCGGGCATGTGCTGGTGCCTCATTTTTCTTCACCGGGGCACGATCGTCGGAGCATCACCGAAGAACCTGACTGACGGCATTGGGGTTCTGGCGATCGGGGGAGGTGTGCGCACATGATGTGCGATGGGTGCTGGTACTTGGCCCTTATATTGGCCCCCTATCCCTCATCAAAGCTCGAGAACTCACACCCCCTTAAAGAGCATTTGAGATTTTACAGGTTTGCTGCCAGTAGCCTTTAAACTATCTCAAATGGGGACACTTTTTTCAAATGGTAACAAAATCTTGTACACTTCGAGTTTTTAGCTGAACTTTTTTGTGCATACCAACAAAAACATAAGGATCACGTCTTCCAAGTTTGGAGCCAAAACTCCTACCAAAAAAATTTTAAAAAATCCCGAACCGTAAAAAGTTTCAAAAATCATGAAAAATAGAAAACGAGTCGTCTTGCCATGAAACTTCACATGAAGGCTTAAGGGACCAGTGTATGACTTTACAAGTCACAAAAATGGCATTGGCACACAGAAATATGAAGATGTGCCTAAACCCACCTACCATCCTATCGATCCATGGCTTGTGCATCCTGTTTCTCTGGCTGGCGTAGTGCCTGCCCGCCCGCTCGTTTTGTCGGTTGGGTTAGGCATACGGAGTTCATTCCCAATCTAAGATTGGACCGGACCAAGGGTTGCAACAGCAGGATCGGCAGCACATACTGGGGGACCCGACCGATCCCGGGCTTGTGCATCCCGCCCCTTTGGTTGGCTAGCACCCGCACGCTCGTTTCGTGGGTTGACTTAGGCATACGGAGTTCATTCCTAGTCTAAGCATACGGAGTTCATTCCCAGTCTAAGATCGGATCAGACCGAGGGTTGCAGCAGCACATGCTGGGCTCGGGCATGTGCTGGTGCCGTATTTTTCTTCGTCGGGGCACCATCGTCGGAGCATCGCCGGAGAACCTGACCGACGGCATTAGTGTTCCGGCGATCCGGAGGAACGGAGGGGCAGTGTGCGCACATGATGTGCGATGGATGCTGGTACTTGGCCCTTATATTGGCCCCCTATCCCTCATCAAACCTTGAGAACTCACACCCCCTTAAAGATCATTTAAGATTTTACAGGTTTGCTGCCAGTAGCCATTAAAGTGTCTAAAATAGGGATACTTTTTTCAAATGGTCACAAAATCTTGTACAGTTCGAGTTTTTAGCTGAATTTTCTTGTGCATGCCAAAAAAAATAGAAAACGAGTCGTCTTGCCATGAAACTTCACGTGAAGGCTTAAGGGACCATTGTATGAATTTACAAGCCGGAAAAATGGTATTGGCATGCAGAAATATGAAGATGTGCCTAAACCCACCTGCCACCCTATCGATCCACGGCTTGCGCATCCCGTCTCTCCGACTGGCGTAGTGCCCGCTCGCCTGCCCGCCCGTTCGTTTCGTCGGTTGGCTTAGGCATACGGAGTTCATTCCTAGTCTAGATCAGATTGGATTGAGGGTTACGATAGTAGGATCGGTAGCTTGCAGAGGGGGATCTAGTCGATCCCCGACTTGTGCATCCCGCCCTTCTTGCCGACTAAGCGCCCGCACGCTCGTTTCGTGGGTTGACTTAGGCATACGGAGTTCATTCCCAATCTAAGCATACGAAGTTCATTCCCAGTCTAAGATCTGATCGGACCGAGGGTTACGACAGCACATGCTGGGCTCGGGCATGTGCTGGTGCCACGTTTTTCTTCGTCAGGGCACCATCGTCGGAGCATCGTCGGAGAACCTGACGGGCCGCATTGGGGTTCCGACGATTGGGGGGGCCGGGGGGTGTGCGCACATGATGTGCGATGGGTGCTGGTACTTGGACCTTATATTGGTCCCCTATCCCTCATTAAACCTCGAGAACTGACACCCCCTTAAAGAGCATTTGAGATTTTACAGGTTTGCTGCCAGTAGTCGTTAAAGTGTCTGAAATGGGGACACTTTTTTCAAATAGTCACAAAATCTTGTACACTTCGATTTTTTAGCTGAATCTTGTTGTGCATGCCAAAAAAAATACAAGTATCACGTCTACTAAGTTTGGGGCCAAAACTCCTTCCGAAAAAATTTTAAAAAATCCCGAACCGTAAAAAGTTTAAAAATCATAAAAAATAGAAAATGAGTCATCTTGCCGTGAAACTTCACGTGAAGGCTTAATGGACCATTGTATGAGTTTACAAGCTATAAAAATGGCATTGGCATGAAGAAATATGAAGACGTGCCTAAACCCACCTACCACCCTATCGATCCACGGCTTGCGCATCCCGTCTCTCTGGCCGGTGTAGTGCCCGCTCGCCTACCCGCCCGCTCGTTTTGTCGATTGGCTTAGGCATACGAAGTTCATTCCCAGTCTAAGATTGGATTGGTCCGAGGGTTGTGGCAGTAGGATCGACAGCACGCAGAAGGGGACCCGACCGATCCCCGGCTTGCGCATCCCGCCCCTCTGTCCGACTGAGCAGCCGTACGCTCGTTTCATGGGTTGACTTAGGCATACGGAGTTCATTCCCAGTCTAAGATCGGACCGGACTAAGGTTTCTGATAGTACATGCTGGGCTCGGGCATGTTATGGTGCCGCATTTTTCTTTACCGGGGCACCATCGTCGGAGCATCGCTGGAGAACCTGACCGACGGGATTGGGGTTCCGACGATCGGGGGGTGTGCGCACATGATGTGCGATGGGTGCTGGTACTTGGCCCTTATATTGGCCACCTATCCCTCATCAAACCTCGAGAACTCACACCCCCTTAAAGAGCATTTCAGATTTTACAGGTTTGCTACCAGTAGCCATTAATGTGTTTAAAATGCAGATACTTTTTTCAAATGGTAACAAAATCTTGTACACTTCGTGTTTTTAGCTGAATGTTTTTGTGCATGGCAAAAAAAATACAAGGATCACGTCTACCAAGTTTGGGGCCAAAACTCCTTCCGAAAAAATTTTAAAAAATCTCGAACAGTGACAAGTTTTGAAAATCGTGAAAAATAGAAAACGAGTCGTCTTGCCATGAAACTTCACGTGAAGGCTTAAGGGACCATTGTATGAATTTACAAGCCATAAAAATTTTATTGGAAAGCAGAAATATGAAGATGTGCCTAAACCCACCTACCACCCTATCGATCCATGGCTTGTGCATCCCGTCTCTCCGGCTGGCGTAGTGCCCGCTCGCCAGCCCGCCCGCTCGTTTCGTCGGTTGGCTTAGGCATACGGAGTTCATTCCTAGTCTAGATGAGACTGGATCGAGGGTTACGATAGTAGGATTGGCAGCATGCAGAGGGGGATCTAGTTGATCCTCGACTTGCGCATCGCGCCCCTCTTGCCGACTAAGTGCCCCAACGCTCGTTTCGTGGGTTGACTTAGACATACAGAGTTCATTCCCAATCTAAGCATACGAAGTTCATTCCCGGTCTAAGATCAGACCGGATCGAGGGTTGCGGCAGCACATGCTGGGCTCTGGCATGTGCTGGTGCCGCATTTTTCTTCGTCGGGGCACCATCGTCGGAGCATCACCGGAGAACTTGACCAACGGCATTGGGGTTCCGGCAATCGGGGGGGCCGGGGGGTGTGCGCACATGATGTGCGATGGGTGCTGGTACTTGGCCCTTATATTGGCCCCCTATCCCTCATCAAACCTCGAGAACTCACACCCCCTTAAAGAGCATTTGAGATTTTATAGGTTTGCTGCCAGTAGCCATTAAAGTGTCTAAAATGGGGACACTTTTTCAAATGGTCACAAAATCTTGTACACTACCAGTTTTTAGCTGAATTTTTTTATGCATGCCAAAAAAAATACAAGGATCCCGTCTACCAAGTTTAGGGCCAAAAACCCTTCCGAAAAAATTTTAAAAAATTCCAAACTCCAAAAAGTTTCAAAAATCGTGAAAAATAAAAAACGAGTCGTCTTGCCATGAAACTTCACGTGAAGGCTTAAGGGACCATTGTATGAATTTACAAGCCAAAAAATGGCATTGGCATGCAGAAATATTAAGATGTGCCTAAACCCACCTACCACCCTATCGATCCACGGCTTGCACATCCCGTCTTCCTGGCCGGCGTAGTGCCCGTCCGCCCGTTTCGTTGGTTCGCTTAGGCATACGGAGTTCATTCCCAGTCTAAGATCAGATCAGATCGAGGGTTGCAGCAGGAGGATTGATAGCATGCTGGGCTTTGGCATGTGCTGGTGCCGCATTTTTCTTCGTCGGGGCACCATCGTCGGAGCATCACCGGAGAACCTGACCAACGGCATTGGGGTTCCGACGATCGGGGGGGTCGGGGGGTGTGCGCACATGATGTGCGATGGGTGCTGGTACTTGGCCCTTATATTGGCCCCCTATCCCTCATCAAAGCTTGAGAACTCACACCCCCTTAAAGAGCATTTGAGATTTTACAGGTTTGCTGCCAGTAGCCTTTAAACTATCTCAAATGGGGACACTTTTTTCAAATGGTAACAAAATCTTGTACACTTCGAGTTTTTAGCTAAACTTTTTTGTGCATACCAACAAAAATATAAGGATCACGTCTTCCAAGTTTGGAGCCAAAACTCCTACCAAAAAAATTTTAAAAAATCCCGAACCGTAAAAAGTTTCAAAAATCATGAAAAATAGAAAACGAGTCGTCTTGCCATGAAACTTCACATGAAGGCTTAAGGGACCATTGTATGACTTTGCAAGTCACAAAAATGGCATTGGCACACAGAAATATGAAGATGTGCCTAAACCCACCTACCATCCTATCGATCCATGGCTTACGCATCCTGTTTCTCTGGCTGGCGTAGTGCCTGCCCGCCCGCTCGTTTTGTCGGTTGGGTTAGGCATACAGAGTTCATTCCCAGTCTATGATTGGACCGGACCAAGGGTTGCAACAGCAGGATCGGCAGCACATACTGGGGGACCCGACCGATCCCGGGCTTGTGCATCCCGCCCCTTTGGTTGGCTAGCACCCGCACGCTCGTTTCGTGGGTTGACTTAGGCATACGGAGTTCATTCCTAGTCTAAGCATACGGAGTTCATTCCCAGTCTAAGATCGGATCAGACCGAGGGTTGCAGCAGCACATGCTGGGCTCGGGCATGTGCTGGTGCCGTATTTTTCTTCGTCGGGGCACCATCGTCGGAGCATCGCCGGAGAACCTGACCGACGGCATTGGTGTTCCGGCAATCCGGAGGAACGGAGGGGCAGTGTGCGCACATGATGTGTGATGGATGCTGGTACTTGGCCCTTATATTGGCCCCCTATCCCTCATCAAACCTTGAGAACTCACACCCCCTTAAAGATCATTTGAGATTTTACAGGTTTGCTGCCAGTAGCCATTAAAGTGTCTAAAATAGGGATACTTTTTTCAAATGGTCACAAAATCTTGTATAGTTCGAGTTTTT
This sequence comes from Durio zibethinus, assembly GCF_047325235.1. NCBI lineage: Eukaryota > Viridiplantae > Streptophyta > Magnoliopsida > Malvales > Malvaceae > Durio > Durio zibethinus. The sequence goes on along the minus strand of NC_143162.1, from coordinate 17,338,079 downwards.
AGCTGAATTTTCTTGTGCATGCCAAAAAAAATAAAAAACGAGTCATCTTGCCATGAAACTTCACGTGAAGGCTTAAGGGACCATTGTATGAATTTACAAGCCGGAAAAATGGTATTGGCATGCAGAAATATGAAGATGTGCCTAAACCCACCTGCCACCCTATCGATCCACGGCTTGCGCATCCCGTCTCTCCGACTGGCGTAATGCCCGCTCGCCTGCCCGTCCGTTCGTTTCGTCGGTTGGCTTAGGGATACGGAGTTCATTCCTAGTCTAGATCAGATTGGATTGAGGGTTACGATAGTAGGATCGGTAGCTTGCAGAGGGGGATCTAGTCGATCCCCGACTTGTGCATCCCGCCCTTCTTGCCGACTAAGCGCCCGCACGCTCGTTTCGTGGGTTGACTTAGGCATACGGAGTTCATTCCCAATCTAAGCATACGAAGTTCATTCCCAGTCTAAGATCTGACCGGACCGAGGGTTACGACAGCACATGCTGGGCTCGGGCATGTGCTGGTGCCACGTTTTTCTTCGTCAGGGCACCATCATCGGAGCATCGTCGGAGCATCGTCGGAGAACCTGACGGGCCGCATTGGGGTTCCGACGATTGGGGGGGCCGGGGGGTGTGCGCACATGATGTGCGATGGGTGCTGGTACTTGGACCTTATATTGGTCCCCTATCCCTCATTAAACCTCGAGAACTGACACCCCTTTAAAGAGCATTTGAGATTTTACAGGTTTGCTGCCAGTAGTCATTAAAGTCTCTGAAATGGGGACACTTTTTTCAAATAGTCACAAAATCTTGTACACTTCGAGTTTTTAGCTGAATCTTGTTGTGCATGCCAAAAAAAATACAAGTATCACGTCTACTAAGTTTGGGGCCAAAACTCCTTCCGAAAAAATTTTAAAAAATCCCGAACCGTAAAAAGTTTAAAAATCATAAAAAATAGAAAATGAGTCATCTTGCCGTGAAACTTCACGTGAAGGCTTAATGGACCATTGTATGAGTTTACAAGCTATAAAAATGGCATTGGCATGAAGAAATATGAAGACGTGCCTAAACCCACCTACCACCCTATCGATCCACGGCTTGCGCATCCCGTCTCTCTGGCCGGTGTAGTGCCCGCTCGCCTACCCGCCCGCTCGTTTTGTCGATTGGCTTAGGCATATGGAGTTCATTCCCAGTCTAAGATTGGATTGGTCCGAGGGTTGTGGCAGTAGGATCGACAGCACGCAGATGGGGACCCGACCAATCCCCGTCTTGCGCATCTCGCCCCTCTGGCCGACTGAGCAGCCGTACGCTCGTTTCATGGGTTGACTTAGGCATACGGAGTTCATTCCCAGTCTAAGATCGGACCGGACTAAGGTTTCTAATAGTACATGCTGGGCTCGGGCATGTTATGGTGTCGCATTTTTCTTTACCGGGGCACCATCGTCGGAGCATCGCTGGAGAACCTGACCGACGGGATTTGGGTTCCGACGATCGGGGGGTGTGCGCACATGATGTGCGATGGGTGCTGGTACTTGGCCCTTATATTGGCCACCTATCCCTCATCAAACCTCGAGAACTCACACCCCCTTAAAGAGCATTTCAGATTTTACAGGTTTGCTACCAGTAGCCATTAATGTGTTTAAAATGCAGATACTTTTTTCAAATGGTAACAAAATCTTGTACACTTCGTGTTTTTAGCTGAATGTTTTTGTGCATGGAAAAAAAAATAAAAGGATCACGTCTACCAAGTTTGGGGCCAAAACTCCTTCCGAAAAAATTTTAAAAAATCTCGAACAGTGACAAGTTTTGAAAATCGTGAAAGATAGAAAACGAGTCGTCTTGCCATGAAACTTCACGTGAAGGCTTAAGGGACCATTGTATGAATTTACAAGCCATAAAAATTTTATTGGCAAGCAGAAATATGAAGATGTGCCTAAACCCACCTACCACCCTATCGATCCATGGCTTGTGCATCCCGTCTCTCCGGCTGGCGTAGTGCCCGCTCGCCAGCCCGCCCGCTCGTTTCGTCGGTTGGCTTAGGCATACGGAGTTCATTCCTAGTCTAGATTAGACTGGATCGAGGGTTACGATAGTAGGATTGGCAGCATGCAGAGGGGGATCTGGTTGATCCTCGACTTGCGCATCGCGCCCCTCTTGCCGACTAAGTGCCCCAACGCTCGTTTCGTGGGTTGACTTAGGCATACGGAGTTCATTCCCAATCTAAGCATACGAAGTTCATTCCCGGTCTAAGATCAGACCGGATCAAGGGTTGCGGCAGCACATGCTGGGCTCTGGCATGTGCTGGTGCCGCATTTTTCTTCGTCGGGGCACCATCGTCGGAGCATCATCGGAGAACCTGACCAACGGCATTGGGGTTCTGGCAATCGGGGGGGCCGGGGGGTGTGCGCACATGATGTGCGATGGGTGCTGGTACTTGGCCCTTATATTGGCCCCCTATCCCTCATCAAACCTCGAGAACTCACACCCCCTTAAAGAGCATTTGAGATTTTATAGGTTTGCTGCCAGTAGCCATTAAAGTGTCTAAAATGGGGACACTTTTTCAAATGGTCACAAAATCTTGTACACTACCAGTTTTTAGCTGAATTTTTTTATGCATGCCAAAAAAAATACAAGGATCCTGTCTACCAAGTTTAGGGCCAAAAACCCTTCCGAAAAAATTTTAAAAAATTCTAAACTCCAAAAAGTTTCAAAAATCGTGAAAAATAAAAAACGAGTCGTCTTGCCATGAAACTTCACGTGAAGGCTTAAGGGACCATTGTATGAATTTACAAGCCAAAAAAATGGCATTGGCATGCAGAAATATTAAGATGTGCCTAAACCCACCTACCACCCTATCGATCCACAGCTTGCACATCCCGTCTTCCTGGCCGGCGTAGTGCCCGTCCGCTCGTTTCGTTGGTTCGCTTAGGCATACGGAGTTCATTCCCAGTCTAAGATCAGATCAGATCGAGGGTTGCAGCAGGAGGATCGATAGCATGCTGGGCTCTGGCATGTGCTGGTGCCGCATTTTTCTTCGTCGGGGCACCATCGTCGGAGCATCACCGGAGAACCTGACCAACGGCATTGGGGTTCCGGCGATCGGGGGGGTCGGGGGGTGTGCACACATGATGTGCGATGGGTGCTGGTACTTGGCCCTTATATTGGCCCCCTATCCCTCATCAAAGCTCGAGAAGTCACACCCCCTTAAAGAGCATTTGAGATTTTACAGGTTTGCTGCCAGTAGCCTTTAAACTATCTCAAATGGGGACACTTTTTTCAAATGGTAACAAAATCTTGTACACTTCGAGTTTTTAGCTGAACTTTTTTGTGCATACCAACAAAAATATAAGGATCACGTCTTCCAAGTTTGGAGCCAAAACTCCTACCAAAAAAATTTTAAAAAATCCCGAACCGTAAAAAGTTTCAAAAATCATGAAAAATAGAAAACGAGTCGTCTTGCCATGAAACTTCACATGAAGGCTTAAGGGACCATTGTATGACTTTACAAGTCACAAAAATGGCATTGGCACACAGAAATATGAAGATGTGCCTAAACCCACCTACCATCCTATCGATCCATGGCTTGTGCATCCTGTTTCTCTGGCTGGCGTAGTGCCTGCCCGCCCGCTCGTTTTGTCGGTTGGGTTAGGCATACGGAGTTCATTCCCAATCTAAGATTGGACCGGACCAAGGGTTGCAACAGCAGGATCGGCAGCACATACTGGGGGACCCGACCGATCCCGGGCTTGTGCATCCCGCCCCTTTGGTTGGCTAGCACCCGCACGCTCGTTTCGTGGGTTGACTTAGGCATACGGAGTTCATTCCTAGTCTAAGCATACGGAGTTCATTCCCAGTCTAAGATCGGATCAGACCGAGGGTTGCAGCAGCACATGCTGGGCTCGGGCATGTGCTGGTGCCGTATTTTTCTTCGTCGGGGCACCATCGTCGGAGCATCGCCGGAGAACCTGACCGACGGCATTGGTGTTCCGGCGATCCGGAGGAACGGAGGGGCAGTGTGCGCACATGATGTGCGATGGATGCTGGTACTTGGCCCTTATATTGGCCCCCTATCCCTCATCAAACCTTGAGAACTCACACCCCCTTAAAGATCATTTGAGATTTTACAGGTTTGCTGCCAGTAGCCATTAAAGTGTCTAAAATAGGGATACTTTTTTCAAATGGTCACAAAATCTTGTACAGTTCGAGTTTTTAGCTGAATTTTCTTGTGCATGCCAAAAAAAATAGAAGGATCACGTCTTCCAAGTTTTTGGCCAAAACTCCTTCCAAAAAAATTTTAAAAAATCTTGAACCGTAAAAAGTTTCAAAAATCATGAAAAATAGAAAACGAATCGTCTTGCCATGAAACTTCACGTGAAGGCTTCAGGGACCATTGTATGAATTTACAAGCCATAAAAATGGCATTGGCATGCAGAAATATGAAGATGTGCCTAAACCCACCTACCACCCTATCGATCCACGGCTTGCGCATCCCGTCTGTCTGGCCGACGTAGTGCCCGCGCACCCGCCCGCTCGTTTCGTCGGTTGGCTTAGCCATATGGAATTCATTCCCTGTCTAAGATCGGAACAGATCGAGGGTTGCAGTAGCAGGATCGACAGCACGCAGAGGGGGACCCGGCCAATCCCCGACTTGCGCATCCCGCCCCTTTGGCCGGCTGAACGACCGCACGCTTATTTCATGGGTTGACTTAGGCATACGGAGTTCATTCCTAGTCTAAGCATACGGAGTTCATACCTATTCTAAGATCAGACTGGACCGAGGGTTGCCGCATTACATGTTGGGCTCGGGCATGTGCTGGTGCAACATTTTTCTTTGCTGGGGCACCATCATCGAAGAACTTGACCTGCGGCATTGGGGTTTCGATGATCGGGGGGTCTAGGGGGTGTGCGCACATGATGTGCTATGGGTGCTGGTACTTGGCCCTTATATTGGCCCCCTATCCCTCATCAAACCTCGAGAACTCACACTCCCTTAAAGAGCATTTGAGATTTTACAGGTTTGCTGCCAGTAGCCATTAAAATGTCTGAAATGGGGACACTTTTTTCAATTGGTCACAAAATCTTGTACACTTCGAGTTTTTAGCTGAACTTTTTTGTGCATGCCAACAAAAATACAAGGATCACATCTACCAAGTTTGTTGCCAAAAGTACTTCCAAAAAATTTTAAAAAATCTCGAACCGTAAAAAGTTTCAAAAATCGTGAAAAATAGAAACAAGCCGTCTTGCCATGAAACTTCATGTGAAGGCTTAAGGGACCATTCTATGAATTTACAAGCCATAAAAATGGCATTGGTACGTAGAAATATGAAAATGTGCCTAAACCCACCAACCACCCTATCGATCCACGGCTTGCGCATCCCGTCGCTTTGGCCGACGTAGTGCCCGCCCGCCCCCCTACCCGTTCGTTTCGTCAGTTGGCTTAGGCATACGAAGTTCATTCCCAGTCTAAGATCAGATCGAACCAAGGGTTGTGGCTGCAGGATCGGTAGCACGCAGAGGGGGACCCGATTGATCTTCGGCTTATGCATCCCGCCCCTCTGGTCGGCTAAGCACCCGTACGCTCATTTCATGGGTTGACTTAGGCATACGGAGTTCATTCCAAATCTAAGCATATGGAGTTCAATCCCAGTCTAAGATCGGACCGGACCGAGGGTTACGACAGCACATGCTGGGCTCGGGCATGTGCTGGTGCCGCATTTTTCTTTGTCGGGGCACCATCATCGGAGCATTGTCGGAGAACCTGACCCGCAGCATTGGGGTTCCGGCGATCGGGGGGTCGGGGGGTGTGCGCACATGATGTGCGAAGGGTGCTGGTCCTTGGCCCTTATATTGGCCCCCTATCCCTCATCGAACCTCGAGAACTTACAGCCCCTCAAAGAGTCGTCTTGCCATGAAGCTTCACGTGAAGGCTTAAGGGACCATTGTATGAATTTACAAGCCATAAAAATGGCATTGGCATGCCAAAATATGAATATGTGCCTAAACCCACCTCCCACCCTATCGATCCACGGCTTACGCATCCCGTCTCTTTGGCCGACATAGTGCCCGCCCGTCCGCCCGCCTGCTCGTTTCGTCGGTTGGCTTAGGCATACGGAGTTCATTCTTAGTCTAAGATCAAACTGGATTGAGGGATAAGGCAGCAGGATCGACGGCACATAGAGGGGGACCCGACCGATCCCTAGCTTGTGCATCTTGCCCCTCTGGCCGGCTGAGCGCCCGCACGCTTGTTTCGTGGGTTGACTTAGGCATACGGAGTTCATTCGCAGTCTAAGCATACGGAGTTCATTCCTAGTCTAAGATTCGATCAGACCCAAGGTTGTGGTAGCACATGATGGGCTCGGGCATGTGCTGGTGCCGCATTTTTCTTCGCCAGGGCACCATCATCGGAGCATCGTCGGAGAACCTGACCGACGGCATTGGGGTTCCGGCGATCGGGGGGCCGGGGGGTGTGCGCTCATGATGTGCGATGGGTGCTGGTACTTGGCCCTTATATTGGCCCCCTATCCCTCATCAAACCTTGAGAACTCACACCCCCTTAAAGAGCATTTGAGATTTTACAAGTTTGCTGCCAGTAGCCCTTAAAGTGTCTGAAATGTGGACACTTTTTTCAAATGGTCACAAAATCAAGTACACTTCGAGTTTTTAGCTGAATTTTTTTGTGCATGCCAAAAAAAATACAAGGATCACGTCTACCATGTTTGGGACCAAAACTCCTTCCACAAAAATTTTAAAAAATCCCGAATCGTAAAAAGTTTTGAAAATCGTGAAAAATAGAAAATGAGTCGTCTTGCATGAAACTTCACATGAAGGCTTAAGGGACCATTGTACGAATTTACAAGCCAAAAAAATGGCATTGGCACGTAGAAATGTGAAGATGTACCTAAGCCCACCTACCGTCCTACCGATCCATGGCTTACGTATCCCGTCTCTCTGGCCGGCGTAGTGCCCGCTCGTCGCTCGTTTCGTCGGTTGGCTTACGTATACGGAGTTCATTCCCAGTCTAAGATCCAACCAGACAGAGGGTTGTGATAGCAGGATCGGCAGCTCGCAGAGGGGGATCGGATCGATCATCGGCTTGCGCATCTCGCCCCTCTTACCGGTTGAGCGCCCGCACACTCGTTTCGTGGGTTGACTTAGGCATACGGAGTTCATTCCCAGTCTAAGCATACGGAGTTCATTCCCAGTCTAAGATCAGACCGGACCGAGGGTTACAGCAGCACATGCTGGGCTCGGGCAAGTGCTGGCACCGCATTTTTCTTCACCGGGGCACCATCGCCGGAGCATCATCGGAGAACCTGACCGACGGCATTGGGGTTCCGACGATCGAGGGGGCCGGGGGGGTACGCGCACATGATGTGCGATGGGTGCTGGTACTTGGCCCTTATATTGGCCCCCTATCCCTCATCAAACCTCGAGAACTCACACCCTCTTGAAAAGCATTTAAGATTTTACAAGTTTGCTACCAGTAGCCATTAAAGTGTCTGAAATGGGGACATTTTTTTCAAATGGTCCGAAAATCTTGTACACTTCGAGTTTTTAGCTAAATTTTTTTGTGCATGCCAACAAAAATACAAGGATCAGGTCTACCATGTTTGGGGCCAAAACTCCTTCGAAAAAATTTAAAAAAATCCTGAACCGCAAAAAGTTTTAAAAATCATGAAAAATAGAAAACGAGTCGTCTTGCCATGAAACTTAATGTGAAGGCTTAAGGGACCATTGTATGCATTTACAAGCCATAAAAATGGCGTTGGCACGTAGAGATATGAAGATGTGCCTAAACCCACCAACCACCCTATCGATCCATGGCTTGCGAATCCCGTCTCTTTGGCCGGCGTAGTGCCCGCCCGTCCGCTCGTTTCGTCGGTTGGCTTAGGCATACGGAGTTCATTCCCAGTCTAAGATTGGACCAAATCGAGGGTTGCAACAGCAGGATCGGCAGCACAGTGAGGGGGACCCGGTCGATCCCCGGCTTGCGCATCCCACCCCTTGGTCGGCTGAGCGCCCGCACACTCGTTTCGTGGGTTGAGTTAGGCATACAAAGTTCATTCCCAGTCTAAGCATATGGAGTTCATTCCCAGTCTAAGATCGGACCGAACCGAGGGTTACGATAGCACATGTTGGGCTTTGGCATGTGCTGGTGCTGCATTTTTCTTCACCGGGGCACTATCGTCGGAGAACCTGACCGGCGGCATTAGGGTTCCGTCAATCGAAGGGTCCGAGGGGGTGTGCGCACATGATGTGCGATGGGTGCTGCTACTTGGCCCTTATATTGGCCCCCTATCCCTCATCAAACCTCGAGAACTCACACTCCCTTAAAGAGCATTTAAGATTTTATAGGTTTGCTGCCAGTAGCCATTAAAGTGTCTGAAATGACAACACTTTTTTCAAATGGTCACAAAATCTTGTTCAGTTTGAGTTTTAAGCTGAATGTTTTTGTGCATGCCAACAAAAATACAAGGATCACGTCAACCAAGTTTGGGGCCAAAATGCCTTCCGAAGAAATTTTAAAAAATCGTGAACCGCAAAAAGTTTTAAAAATCGTGAAAAATAGAAAACGAGTCGTCTTGCCATGAAACTTCACGTGAAGGCTTAAGGGACCATTGTATGAATTTACAACCCATAAAAATGGCATTGGCATGCACAAATATGAAGATGTGCCTAAACCCACCTACCACCCTATCGATCCACGGCTTGCGCATCCCGTCTCTCTGGCTGGCATAGTGCCCACCCGCCCGCCTGCCTGCTCGTTTCGTCGGTTGGCTTAGGCATACAGAGTTCATTCCCTATCTAAGATCGAACCGGATCGAGGGTTGTGGTAGCAGGATCGGCAGCACGCAGAGGGGGACCCGGTCGATCCCTGGCTTGCGCATCCCGCCCCTCTGGCCGGATGAGCGCCCGCATGCCCGTTTCGTTGGTTGACTTAGGCATACGGAGTTCCTTCCCAGTCTAAGCATACGGAGTTCATTCCCAGTCTCAGATCAGACTGAACCGAGGGTTGCGGTAGCACATGCTGGGCTCGGGCATGTGCTGGTGCCACATTTTTCTTCGTCGGGGCACCATCGTCGGAGCATAGCCGGAGAACTTGAATGGCGGCATTGGGGATCCGACGATCAGGGGAGCCGGGGGGTGTGCGCACATGATGTGCGAAGGGTGCTGGTACTTGGCCCTTATATTGGCCCCCTATCCCTCATCAAACCTCGAGAACTCACACCCCCTTAATGAGCATTTGAGATTTTACAGGTTTACTGCCAGTAGCCATTAAAGTGTCTAAAATGGGGACACTTTTTTCAAATGGTCACAAAATCTTGTACGCTTCGAGTTTTTAGCTGGATTTTTTTGTGCACACCAACAGAAATACAAGGATCACGGATACCAAGTTTGGGGTGAAAACTCCTTTTGAAAAAATTTTAAAAAAATCTCGAACCGCAAAAAGTTTCAAAAATCATGAAAAATAGAAAACGAGTCGTCTTGCCATGAAACTTCACGTCAAGGCTTAAGGGACCATTGTATGAATTTACAAGAAATAAAAATGGCATTGGCACGTAGAAATATGAAGATGTGCCTAAACCCACCTACCACCCTATCATCCACGGCTTGCGCATCCCGTCTCTCTGGTCGGCGTAGTGCCCGCCCGCCCGCTCGTTTCGTCGGTTGGCTTAGGCATACGGAGTTCGTTCCCAGTCTAAGATCAGATCGGAACAAGGATTGCAGTAGCATGATCAGCAACATGCAGAGGGGGACCCGATCGATCCCCGACTTGCGCATCCCGCCCCTCTAGCCGACTGAGCGCCCGCACGCTCATTTCGTGGCTAGACTTAGGCATATGGAGTTCATTCCCAGTCTAAGCATACGGAGTTCATTCCCAATCTAAGATCGGACCGGATCGAGGGTTACGGCAGTAAATGTTGGGCTCAGGCTTGTGCTAGTGCCAAATTTTTCTTCGTCAGGGCACCATCGCCAGAGCATCGTCGGAGAACCTGACCGGTGATATTCGGGTTCCGACGATAGGGGGGGCCGGGGGGGTGTGCGCACATGATGTGCGATGGGTGCTGGTACTTGGCCCTTATATTGGCCCCTATCCTTCATCAAACCTTGAGAACTCACACCCCCTTAAAGAGCATTTGAGATTTTACAGGTTTGTTGCCAGTAGCCATTAAAGTGTCTGAAATGGGGACACTTTTTTCAAATGGTCACAAAATCTTGTACACTTCGAGTTTTTAGCTAAATTGTTTTGTGCGTGCCAACAAAAATACAAGGATCACGACAACCATGTTTGGGGTCGAAACTCCTTCCGAAAAAATTTTAAAAAATCCCGAACCGTAAAAAGTTTCAAAAATCATGAAAAATAGAAAACGAGTCGTCTTGCCATGAAACTTCACGTGAAGGCTTAAGGGACCATTGTATGAATTTACAAGAAATAAAAATGGCATTGGCACGCAGAAATATGAAGATGTGCCTAAACCCACCTGCCACCCTATCATCCACGGCTTGCGCATCCCGTCCCTCTGGTCGGCGTAGTTCCCGCCCGTCCGCTCGTTTCATCGGTTGGCTTAGGCATACGGAGTTCATTCCCAGTCTAAGATCAGACCGGACCAGGGATTGCAGTAGCACGATCAGCAGCATGCAGAGGGGGACCCGATCGATCCCGCCCCTCTAGCCGGCTGAACTCCCGTACGCTCATTTCGTGGGTAGACTTAGGCATACGGAGTTCATTTCTAGTCTAAGCATACGGAGTTCATTCCCAGTCTAAGATCAGACCGGACCGAGGGTTGTTGCAGCACATGTTGGGATCGGGCATATGCTGGTGTCGCATTTTTCTTCATCGGGGTACCATCGTCGGAGCATCACCGCAGAACTTGACCGACAGCATTGGGGTTCTGACGATAGGGGGCCGGGGGGTGTGCGCACATGATGTGCGATGTGTGCTGGTACTTGACCCTTATATTGGCCTCCTATCCCTCATCAAACCTTGAGAACTCACACCCCCTTAAAGGGAATTTGAGATTTTACAAGTTTGCTGCCAGTAGCCATTAAAGTGTTTGAAATGGGGACACTTTTTTCAAATCATCACAAAATCTTGTACACTTCAAGTTTTTAGCTGAATGTTTTTATGCATGCCAACCAAAATAAAAGGATATGTCTACCAAGTTTGGGGCCAAAAATCCTTTCGAAAAAATTTTAAAAAATCCCGAACCACAAAAAGTTTCAAAATTCATGAAAAATAGAAAAAAAGTCATCTTGCCATGAAACCTCACGTGAAGGCTTAAGGGACCATTGTGTGAGTTTACAAGCCATAAAAATGGCATTGGCGTGAAGAAATATGAAGATGTGCCTAAACCCACCTACCACCTATCGATCCACGGCTTGCGCATCCCGTCTCTCTGGCCGGCATAGTGCTCGTCCGCGCGCCACCCGTTCGTTTCGTCGGTTGGCTTAGGCATACGGAGTTCATTCCCAGTGTAAGATCAGACCGGATTGAAGGTTGCGGTAGCAGGATCGACAGTACGCAGAAGGGGACCCGACTGATCCCCGACTTGCGCATCCTGCCCCTCTGGCCTGCTGAGCGCCCGTACGCTCATTTCATGGGTTGACTTAGGCATGCGAAGTTCATTCCAAGTCTAAGATCAGACCGGACCGAGGGTTACGGCAGCACATGCTGGGCTCAGGCATGTGCTGGTGCTGCATTTTTCTTCACCAGGGCACCATCGTCGAAGCATCGCCGGAGAACTTGATTGGAGGCATTGCGATCCCGATGATTGGGGGGGCCGAGGGGGGTGTGCGCACATGATGTGCGATGGGTGCTGGTACTTGGCCCTTATATTGGCCCCATATCCCTCATCAAACCTTGAGAACTCACACCCCCTTAAAGAGCATTTGAGGTTTTACAGGTTTGCTGCCAGTAGCCATTAAAGTGTCTGAAATTGGGACACTTTTTTCAAATGGTCACAAAATCTTGTACGCTTTGAGTTTTTAGCTGAATTTTTTTTGCATGCCAACAAAAATACAAGGATCACATCTACCAAGTTTGGGGCCAAAAAACCTTCTAAAAAAATTTTAAAAAATCTCGAACCGTAAAAAGTTTTAAAAATCGTAAAAAATAGAAAACGAGTCATCTTGCCATGAAACTTCACGTGAAGGCTTAAAGGACCATTGTATGAATTTACAAGCCATAAAAATGGCATTGGCACGCAGAAATATGAAGATGTGCCTAAACCCACCTACCATCCTATCGTTCCACGGCTTGCGCATCCCGTCTCTCTGGTCGGCGTAGTGCCCGCCCGCCCGTCTGCCTACTCGTTTCGTCGGTTGGCTTAGGCATACGGACTTCATTCCCAGTCTAAGATCAGACTAGACCGAGGGTTACGACAGCAAGATCAATAGCACGTATAGAGGGACCCGGCCAATTCCTGGCTTGCGCATCCCGCCCCTCTGGCCGGCTGAGCGCCCGCATGCTCATTTCATGGGTTGACTTAGGCATACGGAGTTCATTCCCAGTCTAAGCATACGAAGTTCATTCCCAGTCTAAGATCAGACTGGACTGAGGGCTGCGGCAGCACATGCTGGCCTCGAGCATGTGCTGGTGGCGCTTTTTTCTTCGTCGGGGCACCATCATCTGAGCATCATCGGAGAACCTGACCGACGGCATTGAGGTTTCGACGATCGGGGGTGCCGAGGGGGTGGTCGCACATGATGTGTGATGGGTGCTGGTACTTGGCCCTTATATTGGCCCCCTATCCCTCATCAAACCTCGAGAACTCACACGCCCTTAAAGAGCATTGAGATTTTATAGGTTTGCTACCAGTAGCCATTAAAGTGTCTAAAATGGGGACACTTTATTCAAATGGTCACAAAATCTTGTACACTTCGAGTTTTTTGGTGAATTTTTTTGTGCATGCCAACAAAAATACAAGGATCATGTCTACCAAGTTTGGGGCTAAAACTCCTTCCAAAAAAAGTTTAAAAAATCCTGAACCACAAAAAGTTTCAAAAATCATCAAAAATAAAAAACGAGTCATCTTGCCATGAAACTTCACGTGAAGGCTTAAGAGACCGTTGTATGAATTTACAAGCCATAAAAATGGCATTGGAATGCAGAAATATGAAGATGTGCCTAAACCCACCTACCACCCTATCGATCCATGGGTTGAGCATCCCGTCTCTCTGGCTGACGTAGCGCTCACCCGCCCGCCCGCCTACTCGTTTCGTCGGTTGGCTTAGGCATATGGAGTTCATTCCCAGTCTAAGATCGAACCGGATCAAGGGTTGCAGCAGCAGGATCGACAGCACGCAGAGGGGGACCCGACCGGTCCCCGGCTTACACATCCCGCCCCTCTGGCCGGCTGAGCACCAGCATGCTCGTTTCGTGGGTTGACTTAGGCATGCGGAGTTCATTCCTAGTCTAAGCATACGGAGTTCATTCCCAATCTAAGATCAGATCGGATCGAGGGTTGTGACAGCACATGATGGGCTGGAACATGTGCTGGTGCCACATTTTTCTTCGTCGGGGCGCCATCGCCGGAGCATCGTCGGAAAATCTCACCAGCGGCATTGGGGTTCCGACGATCGGGGGGGCCGGGGGGGTGTGCGCACATGATGTGCAATGGGTGCTGGTACTTGGCCCTTATATTGGCCCCATATCCCTCATCAAACCTCAAGAACTGACATCCCCTTCAAGAGCGTTTGAGATTTTACAGGTTTGCTGCCAGTAGACATTAAAGTGTTTGAAAGGGGGACACTTTTTTCAAATGGTCACAAAATCTTGTACACTTTGAGTTTTTAGCTGAATGTTTTTGTGCATGCCAACAAAAATACAAGGATCACGTCTACCAAGTTTGGGGCCAAAACGCCTTCCGAAAAAATTTTAGAAAATCCTGAACTACAAAAAGTTTTAAAAATCGTGAAAAATAGAAAACGAATCGTCTTGCCACGAAACTTCACGTGAAGGCTTAAGGGACCATTGTATGAATTTACAAGCCATAAAAATGGCATTGGCATGTAGAAATATGAAGATGTGCCTAAACCCACCTACCACCCTATCGATCCACGGCTTGCGCATCCCGTTTCTCTGGCCAGCGTAGTGCCTGCCCGCCCGCCCGCTCGTTTCGTCGATTGGCTTAGGCATACGGAGTTCATTCCCAGTCTAAGATCGGACCAAATTGAGGGTTACGATAGTAGGATCGGTAGCACGCAGAGGAGGACCCGACTAATCCTCGGCTTGTGCATCCCGCCCCTCTAGCCAGCTGAGCGCCCGCACTCTCGTTTCATGGCTTGACTTAGGCATATGGAGTTCATTCGCAGTCTAAGCATACGAAGTTCATTCGCAGTCTAAGATCGGACCGGACAGAGCGTTGCGACAGCACATGCTGGGCTCCAAGATGTGCTGGTGCCACATTTTTCTTCGTAGGGGCACCATCGCGAGAGCATCGCTACAGAACCTGGCCGACGGCATTGAGGTTCCGACGATCGGGGGGGCCGGGGGGTGTGCGCACATGATGTGTGATGGGTGCTGGTACTTGGCCCTTATATTGGCCCCCTATCCCTCATCAAACCTCGAGAACTCACACCCCTTAAAGAGCATTTGAGATTTTATAGGTTTTCTGCCAGTAGCCATGAAAGTGTCTGAAATGGAGACACTTTTTTCAAATGGTCACAAAATCTTGTATACTTCGAGTTTTTAGCTGAATTTTTTTGTGCACGCCAACAAAAATACAAGGATCACGTCTACCAAGTTTGGGGCCAAAACTCCTTCTGAAAAAATTTTAACAAATCCCAAACCGTAAAAAGTTTTGAAAATCTTGAAAAATAAAAAACGAGTCGTCTTGGCATGAAACTTCACATGAAGGCTTAAGGGACCGTTCTATGAATTTACAAACCATAAAAATGGCATTGGCATACAGAAATATGAAGATGTGCCTAAACCCACCTACCACCCTATCGATCCACGACTTGCGCATCCCGTCTCTCTGGCCGACGCAGTGCCCGCCCGCCCGCCCGCCCGCTCATTTCGTCAGTTGGATTAGGCATACAGAGTTCATTCCCAGTCTAAGATTGGACCGAACCAAGGGGTGCGACAACAGGATCGACAGCATGTAGAGTGGGACCCAGCCGATCCCCGACTTGCGCATCCCGCCCCTCTGGTCGGCTGAGCGCCCCGCACGCTCGTGTCGTGGGTTGACTTAGGAATACAGAGTTCATTCCCAGTCTAAGCATATGGAGTTCATTCCCAGTCTAAGATCAGACCGGACCGAGGGTTGTGGCAGCACATGCTGGGCTCGGGCATGTGCTGGTGCCGCATTTTTCTTCGTCGGGGCAGCATCATCGGAGCGTCGTCGGAGAACCTGACCGGCGGCATTGGGGTTCCGACGATCGGGGGGTGTGCGCACATGATGTGCGATGGGTGCTGGTACTTGGCCTTTATATTTGCCCCCTATCCCTCATCAAACCTCGAGAACTCACACCACCTTAAAGAGCATTTGAGATTTTACCGGTTTGCTGCCAGTAGCCATTAAAGTGTCTGAAATGGGGACACTTTTTTCAAATGGTCACATAATCTTGTACACTTCGAGTTTTTAGCTGAATTTTTTTGTGCATGCCGACAAAAATATAAGGATCACGTCTACCAAGTTTGGGGCCAAAACCCCTTCCAAAAAAATTTTAAAAAATCTAGAACAGCAAAAAGTTTCAAAAATCGTGAAAAATAGAGAAAGAGTCGTTTTGCCATGAAACTTCACGTGAAGGCTTAAGGGACCATTGTATGAATTTACAAGCCATAAAAATGGCATTGGCATGCAAAAATATGAAGATGTGTCTAAACCCACCTGCCACCCTATCAATCCACGACTTGCGCATCCTGTCTGTCTGGCCGGCGTAGTGCCCGCCCGCTCGCTCGTTTCTTCGGTTGGCTTAGGCATACGGAGTTCATTCCCAGTCTAAGATTGGACCAAACTAAGGGTTGTGGTAGCAGGATCGGTAGCACGCAGAGTGTGACCCGACTGATCCCCGACTTGCGCATCCCGCCCCTATGGCCGGCTGAGCACCCGCATTCTCGTTTCGTGGGTTGACTTAGGCAAATAGAGTTCATTCCCAGTCTAAGCATACATAGTTCATTCCCAGTCTAAGATCGGACCAGACCAAGGGTTGCGGCAGCACATGCTAGGCTCGTACATGTGCTGGTGCCACAATTTTCTTCATCGGGGCACCATCGCCGGTGCATCGCCGGAGAACCTGACCGACGACATTGGGGTTCCAACGATCGGGGGGGCCGGGGGGTGTGCGCACATGATGTGCTATAGGTGCTGGTACTTGCCCCTTATATTGGCCCCCTATACCTCATCAAACCTTGAGAACTCACACCCCCTTAAAGAGCATTTGAGATTTTACAGGTTTGCTGCCAGTAGCCATTAAAGTGTCTGAAATGGGGACACTTTTTTCAAATCATCACAAAATCTTGTACACTTCAATTTTTTAGCTGAATTTTTTTGTGCATGCCAAATAAAATACAAGGATCACATCTACCAAGTTTGGGGCCAAAAATTCTTTTAAAAAAAATATAAAAAATCTCGAACCGTAAAAACTTTCAAAAATCGTAAAAAATAGAGAACGAGTCGTCTTGCCATGAAACTTCACGTGAAGGCTTAAGGGACCATTGTATGAATTTACAAGCCATAAAAATGGCATTGGCACACAGAAATATGAAGATGTGCCTAAACCCACCTACCACCCTATCGATCCACGGCTTGCGCATCTCGTCTCTCTGGCCGATGTAGTGCCCGCCCGCCCGCCCGCTCGTTTCATCGGTTGGCTTAGGCATACGGAGTTCATTCCCAATCTAAGATCAGACCGGACCAAGGATTGCAGCAGCATGATCAGCAGCATGCAGAGGGGGACCCGATCGATCCCCGACTTGCGCATCCCGCCCCTCTAGCCGGCTGAGCGCCCGCACGCTCATTTCGTGGGAAGACTTAGGCATATGGAGTTCATTCCCAGTCTAAGCATACGGAGTTCATTCCCAATCTAAGATCGGACCGGACCGAGGGTTGCGGCAGCAAATGTTGGGCTCGGGCTTGTGCTGGTGCCAAATTTTTCTTCGCCAGAGCACCATCGCCGGAGCATTGTCGGAGAACCTGACCGGCGATATTGGGGTTCCGACGATCGGGGGGGCCGGGGGGTGTGCGCACATGATGTGCGATGGGTGCTGGTACTTGGCCCTTATATTGGCCCCTATCCCTCATCAAACCTGGAGAACTCACACCCCCTTAAAGAGCATTTGAGATTTTACAGGTTTGTTGCCAGTAGCCATTAAAGTGTCTGAAATGGGGACACTTTTTTCAAATGGTCACAAAATCTTGTACACTTCGAGTTTTTAGCTGAATTTTTTTGTGCATGGCAAAAAAAATACAAGGGTCACATCCACCAAGTTTGGGGCCAAAAATCCTTTCGAGAAAATTTTAAAAAATCCCAAACTGTAAAAAGTTTCAAAAATCGTGCAAAATAGAAAACGAGTCATCTTGCCATGAAACTTCATGTGAAGGCTTAAGGGACCATTGTATGAATTTACAAGCCATAAAAATGGCATTGGCATGCAAAAATATGAAGATGTGCCTAAACCCACCTACCACCCAATCGATCCACGGCTTGCGCATCCCGTCTCTCTGGCCGGCATAGTGCCTGCCTGCCTTCCCGCCCGCTCATTTCGTCGGTTGGTGTAGGTATACGGAGTTCATTCCCAGTCTAAGATTGGATCGGACCGAGGGTTGCGGTAGTAGCATCGGTAGCACGCAGAGGGGACTCAACCGATCCTCGGCTTGTGCATCCCGCCCCTTTCGTCGGCTGAGCGCCCGTACGCTCGTTTCATGGGTTGACTTAGGCATACGGAGTTCATTCCCAGTCTAAGCATATGGAGTTCATTCCTAGTCTAAGATCGGAATGGACCGAGGGTTGCGGCAGCACATGTTGGGCTTAGGCATGTGCTGGTGCCGCATTTCTCTTCACCGAGGCACCATCGCCGGAGCATCGCCGGAGAACCTGACCGGCGGCAATGGGGTTCCGATGATCGGAGGGGCCGGGGGGTGTGGCACATCATGTGCGATGGGTACTGGTACTTGGCCCTTATATTGGTCCCCTATCCCTCATCAAACCTCGAGAAGTCACACCTCCTTAAAGAGCGTTTGAGATTTTACAGGTTTGTTGCTAATAGCCATTAAAGTGTCTGGAATGGGGACACTTTTTTCAAATGGTCATAAAATCTTGTACAATTCGAGTTTTTAGCTGAATTTTTTTGTGCACGCCAACAAAAATACAATGATCATGTCTACCAAGTTTGGGGCCAAAACTCCAACTGAAAAAATTTTAAAAAATCCCGAACCGCAAAAAGTTTCAAAAATCATGAAAAATAGAAAACGAGTCGTGTTGCCAGGAAACTTCACATGAAGGCTTAAGGGACCATTGTATGAATTTACAAGCCATAAAAATGGCATTGGCACACAGATATATGAAGGTGTGCCTAAACCCACCTACCACCCTATCGATCCACGGCTTGCGCATCCCGTATCTTTGGCCGGCGTAGTGCCCGTCCACCCGCCCGCCCGCTCGTTTCGTCGGTTGGCTTTGGCATACGGAGTTCATTCCCAGTCTATGATCGGACCAGACCGAGGGTTACGGCAGTAAGATCAGCAGCATGCAGAGGGGACTCGACCGATCCCCGGCTTGCGCATCCCGCCCCTCTGGCCAACGGAGCGCCCGCACGCTCGTTTTGTATGGGTTGACTTAGGCATTCAGAGTTCATTCCCAGTCTAAGCATACGGAGTTCATTTCCAGTCTAAGCATACGGAGTTCATTTCCAGTCTAAGATCGGATCGGACCGAGGGTTACGACAGTACATGCTGGGCATGCCCATGTGCTGGTCTCGCATTTTTCTTTGCCCGGGCACCATCGTCGAAGAACCTGATCGACGGCATTGGGGTTCCGGTGATCAGGGGGCTCGGGGGGGTGTGCGCACATGATGTACGATGGGTGTGGGTACTTGGCCCTTATATTGGCCCCCTATCCCTCATCAAACCTCGAGAACTCACACCCCCTTAAAGAGCATTTGAGATTTTACAGGTTTGCTGCCAGTATTCATTAAAGTGTCTAAAATGGGAACACTTTTTTCAAATGGTCACAAAATCTTGTACACTTTGAGCTTTTAGCTGAATTTTTTTATGCATGACAACAAAAATACAAGGATAATGTCTACCAAGTTTGGGGCCAAAACGTCTTCCAAAAAAATTTTAAAAAATCCCGAACCGCAAAAAGTTTTGAAAATCACCAAAAATAGAAAATGAGTCATCTTGCGATGAAACTTCACGTGAAGGCTTAAGGGACCATTGTATGAATTTACAAGCCATAAAAACGGCATTGGCACACAGAAATATGAAGATGTCCCTAAACCCACCTACCACCCTATCGATCAACGGCTTGTGCATCCCGTCTCTCTGGCCGGCGTAGTGCCCACCCGCCCGCTCGCTCGTTTTGTCGGTTGGCTTAGGCATACGGAGTTCATTCCCAGTGTAAGATTAGATCGGAGTGAGGGTTGTGGTAGCATGCAGAGGGGGTCCCGACAGATCCCCAGCTTGCGTATCCCGCCTCTCTGGCCGGTTGAGCGCCCGCAAGCTCGTTTCATGGGTTAACTTAGGCATACGGAGTTCATTCTCAGTCTAAGCATACGGAGTTCATTCCCAGTCGAAGATCAGACCAGACCGAGGGTCACAGCAGCACATGCTGGGCTCGGGCATGTGCTGGTGCCGCATTTTTCTTGGCTGGGGCACCATCGTCGGAGCATCGCCAGAGAACCTGACCGGCGGCATTGGGGTTCCGGCGATCGGGGGGGCCGGGGGGGTGTGCGCACATGATGTGCGATGGGTGCTGGTACTTGGCCCTTATATTGGCCCCCTATCCCTCATCAAACCTTGAGAACTCACACCCCCTTAAAGAGCATTTGAGATTTTACAAGTTTGCTGCCAGTAGCATTAAAGTGTCTTAAATGGGACACTTTTTTCAAATGCTCACAAAATCTTGTACACTTCGAGTTTTTTGTTGAATTTTTTTGTGCCTATGAACAAAATTACAAGGATCACGTGTACCAAGTTTGGCGCCAAAACGCCTTCTGAAAAAATTTTAAAAAATCCCAAACCATAAAAAGTTTCTAAAATCGTGAAAAATAGAAAATGAGTCGTCTTGCCATGAAACTTCACGTGAAGGCTTAAGGGACCATTGTATGAATTTACAAGCCATAAAAATGGCACTGGCACGTAGAAATATGAAGATGTGCCTAAACTCACAAACCACCCTATCGATCCATGGCTTGCGGATCCCGTCTCTCCGGCTGGCGTAGTGCCCGTCCGCCCGCCCGCCCGCCCGTTCGTTTTGTCGATTGGCTTAGGCATACGGAGTTCATTCCTAGTCTAAGATCGAACCGGACCAAGGGTTGCGGCAGCAGGATCGGAAGCACGCAGAGGGGGACACGGCCGATCCCCAGCTTGCGCATCCCGCCCCTCTGGCCTGTTGAGGGCCCACACGTTCGTTTCGTGGGTTGACTTAGGCATACGGAGTTCATTCCTAGTCTAAGCATACGGAGTTCATTCCCTGTCTAAGATGGGACGAGATCGAGGGTTGCAGCAGTACATGCTGGGCTCAGGCATGTGCTGGTGCCGTATTTTTCTTCACCGAGGCACCATCATCGGAGCATCGCCGGAGAACCTGACCGGCGGCGTTCGGGTTCTGGCGATCGCGGGGGCGGGGGGGTGTGCGCAATTGATGTGCGATGGGTGTGGGTACTTGGCCCTTATATTGGCCCCCTATCCCTCATCAAACCTTGAGAACTCACACCCCCTTAAAGAGCATTTGAGATTTTACAGGTTTGCTGCCAGTAGCCATTAAAGTGTCTGAAATGGGGACACTTTTTTCAAATGGTCTCAAAATCTTGTACACTTCGAGTTTTTGGCTGAATTTTTTTGTGCATGCCAACAAAAATACAAGGATCACGTCTACCAAGTTTGGGGCAAAAAAGCCTTCTGAAAAAATTTTAAAAAATCCCAAACCGCAAAAAGTTTCAAAAATCGTGAAAAATTGAAAACGAGTCATCTTGCCATGAAACTTCACGTGAAGGCTTAAGGGAGCAATGTATGAATTTACAAGCCATAAAAATGGCATTGCCATGCAGAAATATGAAGATCTGCCTAAACCCATCTACCATCCTATCGATCCACGGCTTACGCATCTCGTCTCTCTGGCCGGTGTAGTGCTCGCCTGCCCGCCCGCTTGTTTTGTCGGTTGGCTTAGGCATACGGAGTTCATTCCCAGTCTAAGATCAGACCAACCGAGGGTACGACAGTAGGATCGGTAGCACGCAGAGGGGGACCGACCGATCCCCAATCTAAGATCGGATCGGACCGAGGGTTGCGGCAGCACATGCTGGGCTCGGGCATGTGTTGGTGCCGTATTTTTCTTCGTCAGGGCACGATCACCAGAGAACCTGACCCACCTACCACCCTATCGATCCACGGCTTGCGTATCCCGTCTCTCTGGCTAGCATAGTGCCCGCCCGTCCGTTCGTTTCGTCGGTTGGCTTAGGCATACAGAGTTCTTTCCCAGTCTAAGATCAGACCGGATCGAGGGTTGTGGCAGTAGGATTGGCAGCATGCAGAAGGGGACGCGGCCGATCCTCGGCTTGCGTATCTTGCCCCTCTGGCCGGCTGAGCGCTTGCACGCTCGTTTCGTAGGTTGACTTAGGCATACGGAGTTCATTCCCAGCCTACGCATACAGAGTTCATTCCCAGTCTAACATCGGACTGGACCAAGGGATATGGCAGCACATGCTGGGCTCAAGCATGTGCTGGTGCCGCATTTTTCTTCATCGGGGCACCATCGTCGGAGCATCGCTGGAGAACCTGACCGGCGGCATTTGGGTTCCGGCGATCGAGGGGGCCAGGGGGGTGTGCGCACATGATGTGCGATGGGTGCTGGTACTTCACCCTTATATTGGCCCCTTATCCCTCATCAAACCTTGAGAACTCACACCCCATTAAAGAGCATTTGAGATTTTACAGGTTTGCTGCCAGTAGCCATTAAAGTGTCTGAATTGGGGACACTTTTTTCAAATGGTCACAAAATCTTGTACACTTGGAGTTTTTAGCTGAATTTTTTTGTGCATGCCAAAAAAAATACAAGGATCACGTCTATCATGTTCGGGGTCAAAACTCCCTACAAAAAAATTTTAAAAAATCTTGAACCGTAAAAAGTTTGGAAAATCATGAAAAATAGAAAACGAGTCGTCTTGCCATGAAACTTCACGTGAAGGCTTAAGGGACAATTGTATGAATTTACAAGCCATAAAAATGGAATTGGCACGCAGAAATATGAAGATGTGCCTAAACCCACCTACCACCCTATCGATCCACGGCTTGCGCATCACATCTCTCTGGCCGGCGTAGTGCCCGCCCGCCCGCCCGCCCGCTCGTTTCGTCGGTTGACTTTGGCATACGGAGTTCATTCCCACTCAAAGATTTGATCGGACCGAGGGTTGCGGCAGCAGGATCAGCAGCACACGAGGGGGACCCGGTCGATCCCCGGCTTAGGCATCCCAGCCCTCTGGCCGACTGAGCGCCCGCATGCTCGTTTCATGGGTTGACTTAGGCATACGAAGTTCATTCCCAGTATAAGATTGGATCAGACCGAGGGTTGCAGCAGCACATGCTGGGCTCGGGCATGTACTGGTGCCGCATTTTTCTTCGTTGGGGCACCATCGTCGGAGCATCGTCGGAGAACCTGGCCGACAGCATTGGGGTTCCAGCGATCGGAGGGACCGGGGGTGGTGTACGCAAGTGATGTGCGATGGGTGCTGGTACTTGGCCCTTATATTGGGCCCCTATCCCTCATCAAGCCTCGAGAACTCACACCCCCTTAAAGAGCATTTGACATTTTATAGGTTTGCTGCCAGTAGCCATTAAAGTGTCTGAAATGGGGACACTTTTTTCAAATGGTCACAAAATCTTGTACACTTCGAGTTTTTGGCTGAATTTTTTTGTGCTTGCCAAAAAAAATACAAGGATCACGTCTACCAAGTTTGGGGCCAAAAATCCTTTCGAAAAAATTTTAAAAAATCCCAAACCGCAAAAAGTTTCAAAAATCGTGAAAAATAGAAAACGAGTCATCTTGCCATGAAACTTCACGTGAAGGCTTAAGGGACCATTGTATGAATTTACAAGCCATAAAAATGGCATTGGCACACAGAAATATGAAGATGTGCCTAAACCCACCTACCACGCTATCGATCCACGGCTTGCGCATCCCGTCTCTCTGGCCGGCGTAGTGTCCGTCCGTCCGCCCGCTCGTTTCGTTGGTTGCTTAGGCATACGGAGTTCATTCCCTATCTCAGATCAGACCGGACTGAGTGTTGCAGTAGCAGGATCGGCAGCACACAGAGGGGGACCCGACCAATCCCTGACTTACGCACCCGCCCCTCTAATCGGCATACGGAGTTCATTCCTAGTCTAAGATCGGACCGGACCGAGGGTTGCAGCAGTAGGATCAGTAGCACATAGAGGGGGTCCCGACTGATCCCCGGCTTTCGCATCCCGTAACTCTGGTCGGCTGAGCACCCGCAAGCTCGTTTCATGGGTTAACTTAGGCATACAGAGTTCATTCCCAGTTTAAGCATACGAAGTTCATTCCCAGTCTAAGATCGGACCGGACTGAGGGTTGCGGTAGCCCAGCTGGGCTCGGGCTTGTGCTGGTGCCGTATTTTTCTTCATCGGGGCACGATCACCGAAGCATCGCCCAAAAACCTGACCGACGTCATTAGGGTTCCGACGATCGAGGGGGCCGGGGGGGTTGTGCGCGCATCTTGTGCGATGGGTGCTGGTACTTGGCCCTTATATTGGCCCCCTATCCCTCATCAAACCTTGAGAACTCACACCCCCTTAAAGAGCATTTGAGATTTTACAGGTTTGCTGCCAGTAGCCATTAAAGTGTCTGAAATGGGGACACCTTTTTCAAATGGTCACAAAATCTTGTGCACTTCAAATTTTTAGCTGAATTTTTTTATGCATGCCAACAAAAATACAAGGATCACGTCTACCAAGTTTGGGGCCAAAAATCCTTGCGACAAAATTTTAAAAAATCCTGAACCGTAAAAAGTTTTGAAAATCGTGAAAAATAGAAAATGAGTCGTCTTGCCATGAAACTTCACATGAATGCTTAAGGGACCATTATATGAATTTACAAGCCATACAATGGCGTTGGCACATAGAAATATGTAGATGTGCCTAAACCCACCTACCACCCTATCGATCCACAGCTTGCGCATCCTGTCTCTCTGGCCAGCGTAGTGCCAGCCCACCCGTCCGCCCGTTCCTTTCATCGGTTGGCTTAGGCATACGGAGTTCATTCCCAGTCTAAGATCGGACCAGACCGAGGGTTCCAGTAGTAGGATCGACAGCCCATAGAGAGGGACCCGATCGATCCCCGACTTGCGCATCCTGCCCCTCTGGCCGGCTGAACGCCCGCATGCTCGATGCGCGGTTGACTTAGGCATACGGAGTTCATTCCCAATCTAAGCATACGAAGTTCATTCCCAGTCTAAGATCGGACCAGACCGAGGGTTGCGGCAACCCATGCTGGGCTCAGGCATGTGCTGGTTTCGCATTTTTCTTCGTCGAGGCACCATCACCGGAGAACCTGACTGGCGGCATTGGGGTTCCGGCGATCGGGGGGGCCGGGGGTGTGCGCACATGATGTGCGATGGGTGCTGGTACTTGGCCCTTATATTGGCCCCCTATCCCTTATCAAACCTTGAGAACTCACACCCCCTTAAAGAGCATTTGAGTTTTTATAGGTTTGCTGCCAGTAGCCATTAAAGTGTTTGAAATGGGGACACTTTTTTCAAATGGTCACAAAATCTTGTACACTTGGAGTTTTTCGCTGAATTTTTTTTTGCACGCCAACAAAAATACAAGGATCACGTCTACCAAGTTTGGGGCCAAAACTCCTCCGAAAAATTTTTAAAAAATCTCGAACTGCAAAGAGTTTCAAAAATCATGAAAAATAGAAAACGAGTCGTCTTGCCATGAAACTTCACGTGAAGGCTTAAGGGACCATTGTATGAATTTACAGGCCATAAAAATGGCATTGGCACGCAAAAATATGAAGATGTGCCTAAACCCACCTACCATCCTATCGATCCACGGCTTACGCATCCTGTCTCTCTGGCCGGTGTAGTGCCCGCCCACCCGCCCGCTCGTTTTGTCGATTGGCTTCGGCATACGGAGTTCATTCCTAGTCTAAGATCAGACCAACCGAGGGTTACGACAATAGGATCGGTAGCACGCAGAGGGGGACCGACCGATCCCCAGTCTAAGATCGGATCGGACCGAGGGTTACGGCAGCACATGCTGGGCTCGGGCATGTGTTGGTGCCGTATTTTTCTTCGTCAGGGCACGATCACCAGAGAACCTGACCGGCGGCATTGAGGTTCCAGAGATCGGGGGGGCCGGGGCGGGTGTGCGCACATGATGTGCGATGGGTGCTGGTACTTGGCCCTTATATTGGCCCCCTATCCCTCATCAAACCTCGAGAACTCACACCCCCTTAAAGAGCATTTGAGATTTTACAGGTTTGCTGCGAGTAGCCATTAAAGTGTCTGAAATGGGGACACTTTTCTCAAATGGTAACAAAATCTTGTACACTACGAGTTTTTAGCTGAATTTTTTTTGCATGCCAACAAAAATACAGGGCTCACGTCTACAAAGTTTGGGGCTAGAGCTCCTTCCAAAAAAATTTTAAAAAATCCTGAACCGCAAAAAGTTTTAAAAATCATGAAAAATAGAAAACAAGTCATCTTGCCATTAAACTTCACGCGAAGGCTTAAGGGACCATTGTATGAATTTACAAGCCATAAAAATGGCATTGGCATGCAGAAATATGAAGATGTGCCTAAACCCACCTACCACCCTATCGATCCACGGCTTGCGCATCCCGTCTCTTTGGCCGGCATAGTGCCCACCCGCCCGTCCGCTCGATTCATCGGTTGGCTTAGGCATAACGAGTTCATTCCTAGTCTAAGATCGGATCGGACCAAGGGTTGCAGTAGCAGGATCGGTAGCACGTAGAGGGGGACCTGGCCAATCCCCGGCTTGGGTATCGCGCCCCTCTGGCCGGCTGAGCGCCCGCACGCTCGTTTCGTGGGTTGACTTAGGCATATGGAGTTCACTCCCAGTCTAAGCACACGAAGTTCATTCTCTGTCTAAGATCAAACTGGATCGAGGGTTGCGGCAGCACATGCTGGGCTCGAGCATGTGCTAGTGCCGCATTTTTCTTCATCGGGGCACCATCGTCGGAGAACCTGACTAGTGGCATTGAGGTTCCGACGATCGGGGGGCCGAGGCGGTGTGCGCACATGATGTACGATGAGTGCTGGTACCTGGCCTTATATTGGCCTCCTATCCCTCATTAAACCTCGAGAACTCACACCCCTTAAAGAGCATTTGAGATTTTACAGGTTTCCTACCAGTAGCCATTAAAGTGTCTGAAATTGGGACACTTTATTCAAATGGTCACAAAATCTTGTACACTTCAATTTTTTAGCTGAATTGTTTTGTGCATGCCAATAGAAATACAAGGATTACGTCTACCAAGTTTGGGGCCAAAACACTTTCCCAAAAAATTTTAAAAAATCTTGAACCGCAAAAAGTTTTGAAAATTGTGAAAAATAGAAAACGAGTCGTCTTGCCATGAAACTTCACGTGAAGGCTTAAGGGACCATTGTATGAATTTACAAGACATAAAAATGGCATTGGCATGCAGAAATATGAAGATGTGCCCAAAATCACCTACCACCCTATCGATCCACGGCTTGCGCATCCCGTCTCTCTGGCCGGCGTAGTGCCCGCCCATCCACCCGCACGCTCGTTTCATCGGTTGGCTTAGGCATACGGAGTTCATTCCCAATCTAAGATCAGACCGAACTGAGGATTGCAACCGTAGGATCTACAGCACGCAGTCGGGGACCCGACCGATCCCCGACTTGTGCATCCTACCTCGCTGGCCGGTTGAGCACCCGCACACTCATTTCATGGGTTGGCTTAGGCATATGGAGTTCATTCCCAGTCTAAGCATATGGAGATCATTCCCAGTCAAAGATCGGACTGGGCCATGGGTTGCGACAGCACATGTTGGGCTCGAGCATATGTTGGTGCCATATTTTTCTTCACCGAGGCACCATCGTCGGAGCATCGTCGGAGAACCTGACCGACGGCATTGGGGTTCTGGCGATCGGGGGGTGTGCACAAATTATGTGCGATGGGTGCTGGTCCTTGGCCCTTATATTGGCCCCTTATCCCTCATCAAACCTCGAGAACTCACACCCCCTTAAAGAGCATTTGAGATTTTACAGGTTTGCTGCCAGTAGCCATTAAAGTGTCTGAAATGGGGACACTTTTTTCAAATGGTCACAAAATCTTGTACACTTCGAGTTTTTCGATGAATTTTTTTGTGCATGCCAACCAAAATACAAGGATCACGTCTACCAAGTTTGGAGCCAAAACTCCTCCGAAAAAATTTTAAAAAATCTCGAACTGCAAAGAGTTTCAAAAATCGTGAAAAATAGAAAATGAGTCGTCTTGCCATGAAACTTCACGTGAAGGCTTAAGGGACCATTGTATTAATTTACAAGCCATAAAAATGGCATTGGCATGCAGAAATATGAAGATGTGCCTAAACCCACCTACCAACCTATCGATCCACGGCTTATGCATCCCGTCTCCCTGGCCGACGTAGTGCCCGCCTACCCGCCCGCTCGTTTCGTCGGTTGGCTTAGGCATACGGAGTTCATTCTCAGTCTAAGATCAAACCAACCGAGGGTTGCGGCAGTAGGATCGGTAGCACGTATAGGATCGGCAGTAGCGTTGGAGTTTTTGGCTGAGATTTTTTGTGCATTCCAATAAAAATACAAGGATCAAGTCTACCAAGTTTGGGGCAAAAACTCATTTCGAAAAAATTTAAAAAAATCTCGAACCGTAAAAAGTTTCAAAAGTCATGAAAAATAGAAAACAAGTCGTCTTGCCATGAAACTTCACGTGAAGGCTTAAGGGACCATTGTATGAATTTACAAGCCATAAAAATGGCATTGGCACGTAGAAATATGAAGATGTACCTAAACCCACCTACCAAACTATCGATCCAAGGCTTGCGCATCCCGTCTCTCAGGCCGGCGTAGTGCCCGCCCGCCTGCCCGTCTGCTCGTTTCATCGGTTGGCTTAGGCATACGGAGTTCATTCCTAGTCTAAGGACAGACCAGACCGAGGGTTGCGACAGTAAGATTGGCAGCAAGCAGAGGGTGACCCGACCGATCCTCGGCTTGTGCATCCCCCCCTCTGGTCGGTTGAGCGCCCGTACGCCCGTTTCGTTGGTTGACTTAGGCATACAGAGTTCATTCCCAGTCTAAGCATATGAAGTTCATTCCCAGTCTAAGATATGACCAGACCGAGGGTCGCGACAGCACATGCTGGGCTCAGGCATGTGCTGGTGCCACATTTTTCTTCCCCGGGGCACCATCATCGGAGCATCGTCGGAGAACTTGACCAGCGATATAGGGGTTCCGGTGATCGGGGGGCCGGGGGGTGTGCGCACATGATGTGCGATGGGTGCTGGTACTTGGCCCTTATATTGGCCCCTTATCCCTCATCAAACCTCAAGAACTCACACCCCCTTAAAGAGCATTTGAGATTTTACAGGTTTGCTGCCAGTAGCCATTAAAGTGTCTGAAATGGGGACACTTTTTTCAAATGGTCTCAAAATCTTGTACACTTCGAGTTTTTGGCTGAATTTTTTTGTGCATGCCAAAAAAAATACAAGGATCATGTCTAATAAGTTTGGGGCCAAAATTCCTTCCAAAAAAATTTTAAAAAATCCCGAACCGTAAAAAGTTTTGAAAATCATGAAAAATAGAAAACGAGTAGTCTTGCCATGAAACTTCACGTGAAGGCTTAAGGGACCATTCTATGAATTTACAAGCCATAAAAATGTCATTGGCATGCAGAAATATGAAGATGTGCCGAAACCCACTTACCACACTATCAATCCACGGCTTGCGCATCCCGTTTCTACGCCGGGCCGCTCGTTTCGTCGGTTGGCTTAGGCATACGAAGTTCATTCCCAGTCTAAGGTCAGACCAGACTGAGGGTTGCGACAGTAAGATCGGTAGCAAGCAAAGGGTGACCCGACTGATCCTCGGCTTTTGCATCCCCCCCTCTTGTCGGTTGATCGCCCGTACGCTCGTTTTATTGGTTGACTTAGGCATACGGAGTTCATTCCCAGTCTAAGCATACTAAGTTCATTCTCAGTCTAAGATCGGACTGGACCGAGGGTCGCGGCAGCACATGCTGGGCTCAGGCATCTGCTAGTGCCGCATTTTTGTTCCCCGGGGCACCATTGTCGGAGCATCGTCGGAGAACTTGACTAGCGGTATTGAGGTTCCGGCAATCGGGGGGCCGGGGGGTGTGCGCACATGATGTGCGATGGGTGCTGGTACTTGGCCCTTATATTGGCCCCCTATCCCTCATTAAACCTCGAGAACTCACACCCCCTTAAAGAGCATTTGAGATTTTACAGGTTTGCTGCCAGTAGCCACTAAAGTGTCTGAAATGGGGACACTTTTTTCAAATGGACTCAAAATCTTGTACACTTTGAGTTTTTGGCTGAATTTTTTTGTGCATGCCAAAAAAAATACAAGGATCACGTCTAATAAGTTTGGGGCCAAAACTCCTTCCGAAAAAATTTTAAAAAATCCTGAACCGTAAAAAGTTTCAAAAATCATGAAAAATAGAAAACGAGTCATCTTGCCATGAAACTTCACGTGAAGGCTTAAGGGACCATTGTATGAATTTACAAGTCATAAAAATGGCATTGGCATGCCGAAATATGAAGATGTGCCTAAACCCACCTACCAAGCTATCGATCCACGGCTTGCGTATCTTGTCTCTCTAGCCGGCGTAGTGCCCGCCCGCCCACTCGTTTCGTCGGTTGGCTTAGGCATATGGAGTTCATTCCCAGTCTATGATCAGACCGGAATGAGGGTTGCGACAACAAGATCGGCAGCACACAGAGGGTGACCCGGTCGATCCCTGGCTTGCGCATCCAGCCCCTCTGGCTGGCTGAGCGCCCGCACGCTAGTTTCGTGCGTTGACTTAGGCATACGGAGTTCATTCCCAATCCAAGATCGGACCAGACCGAGGGTCATGGCAGCACATGCTGGGCGCTAGCATGTGCTGGTGCTGCATTTTTCTTCCCCGGGGCACCATCGTCGGAGCATCGTCAAAGAACTTGACCGGCGGTATTAGGGTTCCGACGATCGGGGGGGCCGGAGGGGTGTGCACACATGATGTGCGATGGGTTCTGGTACTTGGCCCTCATATTGGCCCCCTATCCCTCATCAAACATCAAGAACTCATACCCCCTTAAAAAGCATTTGAGATTTTACAGGTTTGCTGCCAGTAGCCATTAAAGTGTCTGAAATGGAGACACTTTTTTCAAATGGTCACAAAATCTTGTACACTTTGAGTTTTTAGCTGAATTTTTTTGTGCATGCCAACAAAAATACAGGGATCATATCTACCAAGTCTGGGTTAAAAAATCCTACCGAAAAAATTTTAAAAAATCCCAAACCACAAAAAGTTTCAAAAATCGTGAAAAATAGAAAATGAGTCATCTTGCCATAAAACTTCACGTGAAGGCTTAAGGGACCGTTGTATGAATTTACAAGCCATAAAAATGGCATTGGCATGCAGAAATATGAAGATGTGCCTAAACCCACCTACCACCCTATCGATCCACGGCTTGCGCATCTCGTCTCTCTGGGCAGCGTAGTGCTCGCCCGCTCGCCCGTACGCTTGTTTCGTCGATTGGCTTAGGCATACGGAGTTCATTCCCAGTCTAAGATCAGACCAGACTAAGGGCTGTGGCAGCAAGATTGACAGCACGTAGAGGGGGACCCAGTCGATCCCCGGCTTGCACATCCTGCCCCTCTGGCCGGCTGAGCGGTTGCACGCTTGTTTCGTGGGTTGACTTAGGCATACGAAGTTCATTCCCAGTCTAAGATTGGATCAGACCGAGGGTTACGATAGTACTTGCTGGGCTCGGGCAGGTGTTGGTGCCGCATTTTTCTTCGTCGAGGCACCATCGTCGGAGCATCACCGGAGAACCTGATCGATGGCATTGGGGTTCCGACGATTGGGGGGGCCAGGGGGTGTGCGCACATAATGTGCGATGGGTGCTAGTGCTTGGCCCTTATATTGGCCCCCTATCCCTCATCAAACCTCGAGAACTCACACCCCTTTAAAGAGCATTTGAGATTTTACAAGTTTACTGCCAGTAGCCATTAAAGTGTTTGAAATAGGGACACTTATTTCAAATGGTCACAAAATCTTGTACACATTGAGTTTTTAGCTGAATTTTTTGTGCATGCCAACAAAAATACAAGGATCACATCTACCAAGTTTGGGGACAAAACTCCTTCCGAAAAAATTTTAAAAAATCTCGAATCGTAAAAAGTTTCAAAAATCGTGAAAAAGAGAAACGAGTCATCTCACCATGAAACTTCACGTGAAGGCTTAAGGGACCATTGTATGAATTTACAAGCATGAAAATGGCATTGGCACGCAGAAATATGAAGATGTACCTAAACCCACCTACCACCCTATCGATCCACGACTTGCGCATCTTGTCTCTCTGGCCGACGTAGTGCCCGCCCGCCCGCTCGTTTCGTCGGTTGGCTTAGGCATACGGAGTTCATTTCCAGTCTAAGATCGAACCGGACCAAGGGTTGTGGTAGCAAGATTGGCAACATGCAGAAGGGGACCCGGCCAATCCCCGGCTTGTGCATCTCGCCCTCTGGCCGGTTGAGCGCCCGCACGCTCGTTTCGTGGGTTGACTTAGGCATACGGAGTTCATTCCCAGTCTAAGCATACGGAGTTCATTCCTAGTCTAAGATCAGACCGGACTGAGGGTTGCGATAGCACATGCTAGGTTCAGGCATGTGCTGGTGCTGCATTTTTCTTCCCCGGGGCACCATCACCGGAGCATCACCGGAGAACCTGACCGACGACATTGGGGTTTCGATGATCGGGGGGTAGGGGGTGGTGCACACATGATGTGTGATGGGTGCCGTACTTGGCCCTTATATTGGCCCCCTATCCCTCATCAAACCTCGAGAACTCACACCCCCTTAAAGAGCATTTGAGATTTTACAGGTTTGCTGCCAGTAGCCATTAAAGTGTCTAAAATGGGGACACTATTTTCAAATGGTCACAAAATCTTGTACACC
Source organism: Durio zibethinus (assembly GCF_047325235.1). Classification (NCBI taxonomy): domain Eukaryota; kingdom Viridiplantae; phylum Streptophyta; class Magnoliopsida; order Malvales; family Malvaceae; genus Durio; species Durio zibethinus. The sequence continues at coordinate 17,305,720 of NC_143162.1, read as the reverse complement.
TCGAGTTTTTAGCTGAATTTTTTGTGCATGCCAAAAAAATACAAGGATCACGTCTACCAAGTTTGGGGCCAAAACTCCTTCCTAAAAAATTTTAAAAAACCTCGAACCGTAAAAAGTTTTGAAAATCATGAAAAATAGAAAACAAGTCATCTTGCCATGAAACTTCACGTGAAGGCTTAAAGGACCATTGTATGAATTTACAAGCCATAAAAATGGCATTGGCATGCCGAAATATGAAGATGTGCCTAAACCAACCTACCACCCTATCGATCCACGGCTTGCGCATCTCGTCTCTCTGGCCGGCATAGTGCCCGCCCGCCTGCCCGCTCACTCGTTTCGTCGGTTGGCTTAGGCATATGGAGTTCATTCCCAGTCTATGATGGGACCGGATCGAGGGTTGCAGCAGCAAGATCGGCATCACACAGAAGGTGACCCGGTTGATCCCCGGCTTGCGCATCCTGCCCCTCTGGCCGACTGAGCGCTCGTACGCTCATTTCGTGGGTTGACTTAGGTATACGGAGTTCATTCCTAGTCTAAGCATATGGAGTTCATTCCCAGTCTAAGATCTGACCAGACCGAGGGTCGTGGCAGCACATGCTGGGCACGGGCATGTGCTGGTGCCACATTTTTCTTCCCCGGGGCCAGAGGGGTGTGCACACATGATGTGCGATGGGTGCTGGTACTTGGCCTTTATATTGGCCTGCTATCCCTCATCAAACCTCAAGAACTCACATCCCCTTAAAAAGCATTTGAGATTTTACAGGTTTGCTGCCAGTAGCCATTAAAGTGTCTGGAATGGAGACACTTTTTTCAAATGGTCACAAAATCTTGTACACTTCGAGTTTTTAGCTGAAGTTTTTTGTGCATGCCAACAAAAATACAAGGATCATATCTACCAAGTCTGGGTTCAAAACTCCTTCTGAAAAAATTTTAAAAATTCTGAACCGCAAAAAGTTTCAAAAATCGTGAAAAATAGAAAACGAGTCGTCTTGCCAAAAAACTTCATGTGAAGGCTTAAGGGACCGTGGTATGAATTTACAAGCTGTAAAAATGGCATTGGCATGCAAAAATATGAAGATGTGCCTAAACCCACCTACCACCCTATCGATCCATGGCTTGCGCATCTCGTCTCTCTGGCCGGCATAGTACCCGCCCGCCCGCCCGCCTGCACGCTCGTTTCATCGGTTGGCTTAGGCATACGGAGTTCATTCCCAGTCTAAGATCGGACCAGACCAAGGGCTGTGGCAGTAGGATCAACAGCACGCAGAGGGGGACCCGGTCGATCCTCGGCTTACGCATCCTACCCCTCTGGCCGGCTGAGCACCCGCACGCTTGTTTCGTGGGTTGACTTAGGCATACGGAGTTCATTCCCAGTCTAAGCATACGGAGTTCATTCTCAGTCTAAGATTGGATCGGATCGAGGGTTGTGATAGCACTTGTAGGGCTCGAGCAGTTGCTGGTGCCGCATTTTTCTTCGCTGGGGCACCATCGCTCGAAGAACCTGACCGGTGGCATTGGGGTTCCGGCGATCATGGGGGCCAGGGGGTGTGCGCACATGGTGTGCGATGGGTGCTAGTACATGGCCCTTATATTGGCCCCCTATCCCTCATCAAACCTCGAGAACTCACACCCCCTTAAAGAGCATTTGAGAGTTTACAAGTTTGCTGCCAGTAGCCATTAAAGTGTCTGAAATAGGGACACTTTTTTCAAATGGTCACAAAATCTTGTACACGTCGGGTTTTTAGCTGAATTTTTTTGTGCATGCCAACTAAAATACAAGGATCATGTCTATGAAGTTTGGGGCCAGAACTCCTTCCAAAAAAAGTTAAAAAAATCCCGAATTGTAAAAAGTTTCAAAAATCATGAAAAATAAAAAACGAGTCGTCTTGCCATGAAACTTCACGTGAAGGCTTAAGGGTCCATTATGAATTTACAAGCCATAAAAATGGCATTGGCACGTAGAAATATGAAGATGTGCCTAAACCCACCTACCACCCTATCAATCCACGGCTTGCGTATCCTGTCTCTCTGGCCGACGTAGTGCCCCCCCGCCTACCCGCCCGCTCATTTCGTCGGTTGGCTTAGGCATACGGAATTCATTCGCAGTCTAAGAATAGATCGGATTGAGGGTTGCGGTAGCAGGATCGGCAGCACGGAGAGGGGGACCCGACCTATCCTCGGCTTGTGCATCCTGCCCCTCTGGCCGGCTGAGCGCCCGCACGCTCGTTTCGTGGGTTGACTTAGGCATACGGAGTTCATTCCCAGTCTAAGATCAGACCGAACCGAGGGTTGCGATAGTATATGCTGGGCTCGGGCATGTGCTGGTGCCGTATTTTTCTTTACCGGGGCACCATTGCCAGAGCATCGTCGGAGAACCTGACCGGCGGCATTGGGGTTTCGACGATCGGGGGGTCGGGGTGGGGGTGTGCGCACATGATGTGCGATGGGTGCTGGTACTTGGCCCTTATATTGGCCTCCTATCCCTCATCAAGCCTGGAGAACTCACACGCCCTTAAAGCGCATTTGAGATTTTACAGGTTTGCTGCTAGTAGCCATTAAAGTGTCTGAAATGGGGACACTTTTTTCAAATGGTCACAAAATCTTGTACACTTCGAGTTTTTAGCTGAATTTTTTTGTGCATGCCAAAAAAAATACAAGGATCATGTCTACCAAATTTGGGGACAAAACTCCTTTCAAAAAAATTTTAAAAAATGTCGAACCGTAAAAAGTTTCAAAAATTGTGAAAAATAGAAAACGAGTCGTCTTGCCATGAAACTTCAAGTGAAGGCTTAAGGGACCATTGTATGAATTTACAAGCCATAAAAATGGCATTGGCATGCAGAAATATGATGATGTGCCAAAACCAGCCTACCACGCTATCGATACACGGCTTGCGCATACCGTTTCTCTGGTTGACGTACTGCCCGCCCCCCTGCCCGTTCATTTCGTCGGTTGGCTTAGGCATACGGAGTTCATTCCCAGTCTAAGATCAGACCAGACTGAGGGTTGCGGTAGCAGGATCGACAGCATGCAGAGGGGGACCTAGCCGATCCTTGGCTTGCACATCCCGCCCCTCTGGTTGGCTGAGCGCCCGCACGCTAGTTTCATGGGTTGACTTAGGCATACGGAGTTCATTCCCAGTCTAAGCGTACAGAGTTCATTCCCAGCCTAAGATCGGACCGGTCCGAGGGATGCGACAGCACATCCTGTGCTCGGGCATGTGCCGGTGTCACATTTTTCTTTGCCGGGGCACCATCCCTGGAGAACCTGACTGGCGGCATTAGGGTTCCGACGATCTGGGGGGCCGGGGGATGTGCGCACATGATGTATGATGGGTGCTGGTACTTAGCCCTTATTAGGCCCCCTATCCCTCATCGAACCTCGAGAACTCACACTCCCTTAAAGAGCATTTGAGATTTTACAGGTTTGATGCCAGTAGCCATTAAAGTGTCTGAAATGGGGACACTTTTTTCAAATGGTCACAAAATCTTGTACACTTCGAGTTTTAGCTGAATTTTTTTGCGCATGCCAACAAAAATACAAGGATCACGTCTACCAAGTTTGGGACCAAAACTCCTTCTGAAAAAATTTTAAAACCATAAAAAGTTTTGAAAATCATGAAAAATAGAAGACAAGTCGTCTTGCCATGAAACTTCACGTGAAGGCTTAAGGGACCATTGTATGAATTTACAAGCCATAAAAATGGCATTGGCACGTAGAAATATAAAGATGTGCCTAAACCCAGGTACCACCCTATCGATCTACGGCTTGTGCATCCCATCTCTTTGGCCGATGTAATGCCCGCCCGTCTATCTGCCCGCTCGTTTTGTCGGTTGGCTTAGGCATACAGAGTTCATTCCCAATCTAAGATCGAACTGGACCGAGGGCTGCGGTAGTAGGATCGGTAGCACACAGAGGGGGACGCGGTTGATCTTCGGCTTGCGTATCCCGCCACTCTGGCCGGTTGAGCCCCCGCAGGATGGTTTCATAGGTTGACTTAGGCATACGGAGTTCATTCCCAGTCTAAGCATACGGAGTTCATTCCCAGTCTAAGAGCGGACCGAACCGAGGGTTGCGGTAGCACATGCTGGGCTCAGGCATGTGCTGTGCCACATTTTTCTTCGTCGGGGCACCATCACCGGATAACCTGACCGGCGGCATTGGGGTTTCGACGATCGAGGGTGCCGGGGGGGTGTGCGCACATGATGCACGATGGGTGCTGGTACTTGGCCCTTATATTGGCCCCCTATCCCTCATCAAACATTGAGAACTCACACCCCCTTAAAGAGCATTTGAGATTTTACAGGTTTGCTGCCAGTAGCCATTAAAGTGTCTGAAATGGGGACACTTTTTTCAAATGGTCACAAAATCTTGTACACTTCGAGTTTTTAGCTGAATTTTTTTGTGCATGCCAACAAAAATACAAGGATCATGTCTACCAATTTTGGGGCCAAAGCTCCTACCGAAAAAATTTTAAAAAATCCTGAACCTCAAAAAGTTTTAAAAATCATGAAAAATAGAAAACGAGTCGTCTTGCCATGAAACTTCACGTGAAGGCTTAAGGGACCATTGTATGAATTTACAAGCCATAAAAATGGTATTGGCACATAGAAATATGGAGATGTCCCTAAACCCACCTACTACCCTATCGATCCACGGCTTGCGCATCTCGTCTCTCTGGCCGACGTAGTGCCCGCCCGCCCACCCGCCCGCTCGTTTTGTCGGTTGGCTTAGGCATACGGGGTTCATTCCCAATCTAAGATCAGACTGGATAGAGGGTTGCGGCAGCAGGATCTGTAGCACGCAGAGGGGGACCCAGCCGATCCCCGACTTGCGCATCCCGCCCCTTTGGTCGGCTGAGCGCCAGCAGGCTCGTTCTGTGGGGTTAACTTAGGCATACGGAGTTCATTCCCAGTCTAAGCATACGGAGTTCATTCCCAGTCTAAGATCAGACTGCACCGATGGTTGTGGCAGCACATGCTGGGCTCAGGCATGTACTGGTGCTGCATTTTTCTTCGTCGCGGCACCATCGTCGGAGAACCTGACCGGCGGTATTGGGGTTCAGGCGATCGGGGGGGCCGGGGGGGTGTGCGCACATGATGTGCGATGGGTGCTGGCCCTTATATTGGCCCCCTATCCCTCATCAAACCTCGAGAACTCACACCCCCTTAAAGAGCATTTGAGATTTTACAGGTTTGCTGCCAGTAGCCATTAAAGTGTCTGAAATGGGGACACTTTTTTCAAATGGTCAGAAAATCTTGTACACTTCGAGTTTTTTGCTGAATTTTTTTGTGCATGCCAATAAAAAGACAAGGATTACGTCTACCAAGTTTTGTTCCAAAACTCCTTTCAAAAAAATTTTAAAAAATCCCGAACCGTAAAAAGTTTCAAAAATCATGAAAAATGGAAAATGAGTCATCTTGCAATGAAACTTCACATGAAGGTTAAGGGACCATTGTATGAATGTACAAGCCATAAAAATGGCATTGGCACGTAGAAATATGAAGATGTGCCTAAACCCACCTACCATCCTATCGATCCATGGCATGCGCATCCCGTCTCTCTGGCTGGCGTGGTGCCCGCCCCCCCGCCCACCCGCGCATTTCATCCATTGGCTTAGGCATATGGAGTTCATTCCCAGTCTAAGATTGGACTGGATCGAGGGTTGCAACAGTACGATCGACAGCACATAGAGGGGGACTCGACCAATCCCCGGCTTGCGCATCCTGCCCCTCTGGCCGGCTGAGCACACGCACGATCGTTTCGTGGGTTGACTTAGGCATACGGAGTTCATTCCCAGTCCAACCATACGGAGTTCATTCCTAGTCTAAGATCGGATCAGACCGAGGGTTGCGACAGCACATGCTGGGCTCGGGCATGTGCTGGTGCCGCATTTTTCTTCCCCGAGGCACCATCGCCGGAGCATCACCAGAGAACCTGACCGGCGGCATTAGGGTTCCAGCGATCGGGGGGCCGGGGGGTGTGCGCACATGATGTGTGATGGGTGCTGGTACTTGGCCCTTATATTGGCCCCCTATCCCTCATCAAACCTCGAGAACTCACACTCCCTTAAAGAGCATTTGAGATCTTACAGGTCTGCTGCCAGTAGCCATTAAAGTGTTTGGAATGGGATAGTTTTTTCAAATGGTCACAAAATCTTGTACACTTCGAGTTTTTAGCTGAATTATTTTGTGCATGCCAACAAAAATACAAGGATCACGTCTACCAAGTTTCGGGCCAAAACTTCTTTCGAAAAAATTTTAAAAAATCTCGAACCGTAAAAAGTTTTGAAAATCGTGAAAAATAGAAAACGAGTCGTCTTGCCGTGAAACTTCACGTGAAGGCTTAAGGGACCATTGTATGAATTTACAAGCCATAAAAATTGTATTGGCACATAGAAATATGAACATGTGCCTAAACCCACCTACCACCCTATCGATCCATGGATTGCACATCCCGTCTCTCAGGCCAGCGTGGTGCCCGCCCGCCTGCTTGTTTCGTCGGTTGCCTTAGGCATACAGAGTTCATTCCCAGTCTAAGATCAGACCGAATCGAGGCTTGTGACTACAGGATCGACAGCATGCATGGGGGACTCGGCCGATCCCCGGCTTGTGCATCCCACCCCTCTGGCCGGCTGCGCGCCTGCACGCTCAATTCGTGTGTTGACTTCGGCATATGGAGTTCATTCCTTGTCTAAGCATACGAAGTTCATTCCCAGTCTAAGATCGGACCGGACCGAGGGTTGTGGCAGCACATGCTGGGCTCGGGCATGTGCGGGTACCGTATTGTTCTTCATTGGGGCACCATCGTCGGAGCATCGTCGGAGAACCTGACTGGTGGCATTGGGGTTCTGACGATCGGGGGGGCCGGGGGGTGTGCGCACATGATGTACGATGGGTGCTGGTACTTGGCCCTTATATTGGCCCCCTATCCCTCATCAAACCTCAAGAACTCACACCCCCTTAAAGAGCATTTGAGATTTTACAGGTTTATTGCCAGTAGCCATGAAAGTGTCTGAAATGGGGACACTTTTTTCAAATGGTCACAAAATCTTGTACACTTCGAGTTTTTAGCTGAATTTTTTTGCGCACGCCAACAAAAATACAAGGATCACGTCTACCAAGTTTGGGGCAAAAATCCTTCCGAAAAAATTTTAAAAAATCTCGAATCGCAAAAAGTTTCAAAAATCATGAAAAATAGAAAACGAGTCGTCTTGCCATGAAACTTCTCGTGCAGGCTTAAGGGACCATTGTATGAATTTACAAGCCATAAAAATGGCATTGGCATGCAGAAATATGAAGATGTGCCTAAACCCACCTACCACCCTATCGATCCACAGCTTGTGGATCCTATCTCTCTGGCTGGCATAGTGCCCGTCCGCCCGCCCACCCATTTATTTCGTCGGTTGGCTTAGGCATACGGAGTTCATTCCCAGTCTAAGATCAGATCGAATCGAGGGTTGCGGTAACAAGATCGGTAGCATGCAGAGGGGGACCCGACCGATCCACGACTTGCGCATCCCGCCCTTCTGGCCGACTGAGCACCCGCACGTTCATTTTCTGGGTTGACTTTGGCATACAGAGTTCATTCCCAATCTAAGCATACAGAGTTAATTCCCAGTCTAAGATCGGACCGGACCGAGGGTTGTGGCAGCACATGCTAGGCTCGAGCATGCGCTGGTGCCAAATTTTTCTTCGTCGGGGCACCATCGCCGGAGAACCTAACCGGCAATCGAGGGGGTCGAGGGGGCTGTGCGCACATGATGTGTGATGGATGCTGGTACTTGGCCCTTATATTGGCCCCCTATCCCTCATCAAACCTCGAGAACTCACACCCCTTTAAAAAGCATTTGAGATTTTACAGGTTTGCTGCCAGTAGCCATTAAAGTGTCTAAAATTAGGACACTTTTTCAAATGGTCACAAAATCTCGTACACTTCGATTTTTTAGGTGAATTTTTTTGAGCACGCCAACGAAAATACAAGGATCACGTCTACCAATTTGGGGTCACAACACCTTTCAAAAAAATTTTAAAAAATCTCGAACTGCAAAAAGTTTTGAAAATCGTCTAAAATAGAAAATGAGTCATCTTGCCATGAAACTTCACGTGAAGGCTTAAGGGACCAAGGGTTGCGACAGCAAATGCTGGGCTCGGGCATGTTCTGGTGCTGCATTTTTCTTCACCGGGGCACTATCATCGGAGCATCGTCGGAGAACCTGACCAGCAGCATTGGAGTTCCGACGATCGGGGGGGCCGAAGGGGGGTGTGCGCACATGATGTGCGATTGGAGCTGGTTCTTGGCCCTTATATTGGCCCCCTATCCCTCATCAAACCTCGAGAACTCAAACCCCCTTAAAGAGCATTTAAGATTTTACAGGTTTGCTGCCAGTAGCAATTAAAGTGTCTAAAATGGGGACACGTTTTTCAAATGGTCACAAAATCTTGTACACTTCGAGTTTTTAGCTGAATTTTTTTGTGCATGCCAAAAAAAATACAAGGATCACGTCTACCAAGTTTGGGGCCAAAACTCCTTCCAAAAAAATTTTAAAAAATCCAGAACCGCAAAAAGTTTCCAAAATCGTGAAAAATAGAAAATGAGTCATCTTGCCATGAAACTTCACGTGAAGGCTTAAGGGACCACTATATGAATTTACAAGCCATTAAAATGGCATTGGCAAGCAGAAATATGAAGATGTGCCTAAACCCACCTACCACCCTATCGATCCATGGCTTACGCATCCCGTCTCTCTGGTCGGCGTAGTGCCTGCCCGACCGCTCATTTCATCGGTTGGCTTAGGCATATAGAGTTCATTCCCATTCTAAGATCGGACTGGACCGAGGGTTGCGGCAGCAGGATCGATAGCACGCGGAGCGGGACTCGGTCAATCCCCGGCTTGGGTTCATTCCCAGTCTAAGATCGGACCAGACCGAGGGTTGTGGTAGCACATGCTAGGCTCGAGCATTTGTTGGTGCCGCATTTTTCTTCGTCGGGGCACCATTGTCGGAGCATCGTCGGAGAACCTGACCGGTGGAATTGGGGTTCCAGCGATCGGGGGTGCCGGGGGGGTGTGCGCACATGATGTGCGATGGGTGCTGGTACTTAGCCCTTATATTGGCCCCCTAACCCTCATCAAACCTCAAGAACTCACACCCCCATAAAGAGCATTTGAGATTTTACAGGTTTGCTGCTAGTAGCAATTAAAGTGTCTGAAATGGGGACACTTTTTCAAATGGTGACAAAATCTTGTGCACTTCGAGTTTTTAGCTAAATTTTTTTGTGCATGCCAACAAAAATACAACGATCACATCCACCAAGTTTGGGGCCAAAAATCCTTTCAAAAAAATTTTAAAAAATCCCGAACCGTAAAAAGTTTTGAAAATCGTGAAAAATAAAAAATAAGTGTCTTGCCATGAAACTTCACGTGAAGGCTTAAGGGACCATTGTATGAATTTACAAGCCATAAAAATGGCATTGGTAAACCGAAATATGAAGATGTGCCTAAACCCACCTATCACCCTATCGATCTACGGCTTGCGCTTCCTGTCTCTCTGGCCCGCGTAGTGCCTACCCGCCCGCTCGCTCGTTTCGTCGGTTGGCTTAGGCATACGAAGTTCATTCCTAGCTCAAGATTAGACCGAACCGAGGGTTGTGGCAGTAGGATCGACAGCACGCGGAGGGGGACCCGATCGATCCCCGACTTCCAGATCCCGCCCCTCTGGCTGACTGAGCGCTCGCACGCTCATTTTGTGGGTTGACTTAGGCATACGGAGTTCATTCCCAGTCTAAGCATACAGAGTTCATTCCCAGTCTAAGATCAGACTAGACCGAGGGTTGCGACAGCACATGCTATGGTCGAGCATTTGCTGGTGCGCATTTTTCTTCGTCGGGGCACCATCGCCGGAGCATCGCCAGAGAACCTGATCGGCGGCATTGGGGTTCCGATGATCGAGGGGGCCTGGGGGGTGTGCGCACATGATGTGCGATGGGTGCTGGTACTTGGCCCTTATATTGGCCACCTATGCCTCATCAAACCTTGAGAACTTACACCCCTTTAAAGAGCATTTGAGATTTTATAGGTTTGCTGCCAGTAGCCATTAAAGTGTCTAAAATGCGGACACTTTTTTCAAATGGTCACAAAATATTGTACACTTTAAGTTTTTAGCTGAATTTTTTTGTGCATGCCAAAAAAAATACAAGGATCACGTCTACCAAGTTTGGGGCCAAAACTCTTTCAGAAAAAATTTTAAGTAATCTCGAACCGTAAAAAGTTTCAAAAATCTTGAAAAATAGAAAATGAGTCATTTTGCCATGAAACTTCACGTGACGGCTCAAGGGACCATTGTATGAATTTACAAGCCATAAAAATGGCATTGGCATGCAGAAATATGAAGATGTGCCTAAACCCACCTACCACCCTATCGATCGACGACTTGCGCATCCCGTCTCTTTGGTCGGCATAGTGCCCGCCTGCCTGCTCGTTTCATCGATTGGCTCAGGCATACGGAGTCCATTCCCAGTCTAAGATCAGACTGGATTAAGGGTTGTGGCAGCAGGATTGGCAGCACGCAGTGGGGGACTCGATCGATCCCCGGCTTGCGCATCCTACCCCTCTGGCCAGCTAAGCACTTGCACGCTTGTTTCGTGGGTTGACTTAGGCATACGGAGTTCATTCCTGGTCTAAGCATACGGAATTCATTCCCAGTTTAAAATCAGATCAGATCGAGGGTTGCGACAGAACATGCTGGGCTCAAGCATGTGCTGGTGCCACATTTTTCTTCGTCGGGGCACCATCGTCGAAGCATCACCGGAGAACATGACCGGCGGCATTAGGGTTCCGGTGATCGGGGGGGTCGGGGGGTGTGCGCACATGATGTGCGATGGGTGCTGGTACTTGGCCCTTATATTGGCCTCCTATCCCTCATCAAACCTTGAGAACTCACACCCCTTTAAAGAGCATTTGAGATTTTACAGGTTTGCTGCCAGTAGCTATTAAAGTGTCTGAAATGGGGACACTTTTTTCAAATGATCACAAAATCTTGTACACTTCAAGTTTTTAGCTAAATTTTTTTATGCACAACAACAAAAATACAAGGATCACGTCTAAAAAAGTTCGAGGCAAAGACTCATTTCAAAAAAATTTTAAAAAATCCCAAACCAGAAAAAGTTTTGAAAATCATGAAAAATAGAAAACGAGTCATCTTGCCATTAAACTTCACGTGAAGGCGTAAGGGACCATTGTATGAATTTACAAGCCATAAAAATGGCATTGGCATGCAGAAATATGAAGATGTGCCTAAACCCACTAACCAGCCTATCGATCCACGGCTTTCGCATCCCATCTCTCTGGTCGGCGTAGTGCCCGCCCGCTCGTTTCGCCCGTTGGATTAGGCATACGAAGTTCATTCCCAGTCTAAGATCGAACCAGAATGGGGGTTACGATAGCAGGATCGGCAGCACGCCGAGGGGGACTCGACCAATCCCTGGCTTGCGCATCCAGTCCCTCTGGCCGGCTGAGCGCCCTCACGCTCATTCCGTGGGTTGACTTAGGCATACGGAGTTCATTCCCATTCTAAGCATACGAAGTTCATTCCCAGTCTAAGATCAGACCGGACCGAGGGTTGCGGCAGCACATGCTGGGCTCAGGCATGTGCTGGTGCCGCATTTTTCTTCGTCGGGGCACCATCGTCGGAATTTACAAGCCATAAAATGACATTGGCATGCAAAAATATGAAGATGTGCCTAAACCCACCTACCACCCTATCGATCCAAGGCTTGCGCATCCTGTCTCTCTGGCCGACGTAGTGCTCGCTCGCCCGCCCGCTTGCCCGCCCGCTTTGTTTCATCGGATGGCTTAGGCATACGTAGTTCATTCCCAGTCTAAGATTGGATCGGACCGAGGGATGCGGCAGCAAGATCGGCAGCACACAGAGGGGGACCCGACTGATCCCCGGCTTGCGCATCTCGCCCCTTTAGCCAGCTGAGCGCCCGCACGCTCATTTTGTGGGTTGACTTAGGCATACGGCGTTCATTCCCAGTCTAAGAATACGGAGTTCATTCCTAGTCTAAGATCGGACCGGCCGAGGGTTGCGGCAGCACATGCTGGGCTCGAGCATGTGCTGGTGCCGCATTTTTCTTCGCTGGGGCACCATCGCCAGAGCATCCTGGGAGAACCTGACCGATGGCATTGGGGTTTCGACGATCGGGGGGACCGGGGGGGTGTGCACACATGATGTGCGATGGGTGCTGGTACTTGGCTCTTATATTGGTCCCCTATCATTCATCAAACCTTGAGAACTCACACACCCTTAAAGAGCATTTGAGATTTTACAGGTTTGCTGCCAGTAGCCATTAAAGTGTCTGAAATGGAGACACTTTTTTCAAATGGTCACAAATTCTTATACACTTTGAGTTTTCAGCTGAATTTTTTTGTGCATGCCAAAAAAAATACAAGGATCACGTCTACCAAGTTTGGGGCCAAAAATCCATTCGAAAAAATTTTAAAAATCCCGAACCACAAAAAGTTTTGAAAATCGTGAAAAATAGAAAATGAGTCGTTTTGCAGTGAATCTTCACGTGAAGGCTTAAAGGACCATTGTATGAATTTACAAGCCATAAAAATGGCATTGGCATGCAGAAATATGAAGATGTACCTAAACCCACCTACCACCCTATCGATCCACGACTTGCACATCTCGTCTCTCTGGCCGGCGTAGTGCCCGCCCGCCCGCCCGCCTACTCATTTCATCGGTTGGCTTAGGCATACAGAGTTCATTCTCAGTCTAAGATCAGACCGAACGGAGGGTTACAGCAGTAGGATCGACAGCATGTAGAGGGGGACCCGACCGATCCCTGGCTTGCGCATCCTGCCCCTCTGGCCGGCTGAGAGCCCGCACGCTCGTTTCATGGGCTGACTTAGGCATACGAAGTTCATTCCCAGTCTAAGCATACCGAGTTCATTCCCAGTCTAAGATCAGACCGGACTGAGGGTTGCGGCAGCACATCCTGGGCATGCACATGTGCTGGTGCCACATTTTTCTTCGTCGGGGCACCATCGTCGAAGCATCGTCGGAGAACCTAACCAGCAGCGTTAGGGTTCCGACAATCGAGGGGCCAGAAGGGTGTGTACGCAAATGATGTGCGATGGGTGCTGGTACTTGGCCCTTATATTGGCGCCCTATCCCTCATCAAACCTCGAGAACTCACACCCCTTAAAGAGCATTTGAGAGTTTACAGGTTTGCTGCCAGTAGCCATTAAAGTGTCTGAAATGGGGACAGTTTTTTCAAATGGTCACAAAATCTTGTACACTTCGGGTTTTTAGCTGAATTGTTTTGTGCATGCCAATAAAAATACAAGGATCATGTCTACCAATTTTGGGGCCAAAACTCCTTCCAAAAAAATTTTAAAAAATCTCGAACTGCAAAAAGTTTCAAAAATCATGAAAAATAGAAAACGAGTCATCTTGCCATGAACCTTCACATGAAGGCTTAAGGGACTATTTTATGAATTTACAAGCCAAGAAAATGGCATTGGCAAGTAGAAATATGAAGATGTGCCTAAACCCACCTACTAGCCTATCGATCCGCGGCTTGAGCATCCCATCTCTTTGGTCGACGTAGTGCCCACCCGCCCGTCCGCTCGTTTCATCAGTTGGCTTAGGCATACGGAGTTCATTCCCAGTCTAAGATTGAATCGGATAGAGGGTTGGGGTAGCAGGATCAGCACCACGCAGAGGGGGACCTGGCCGATCGTCGACTTACGCATCCCGCCCCTCTGGCCGATTGAGTGCCTGCACGCTCGTTTTATGGGTTGACTTAGGCATACCGAGTTCATTCCCAGCCTAGGCATACCGAGTTCAAAAATCATGAAAAATAAAAAATGAGTCGTCTTGCCATGAAACTTCACATGAAGGCTTAAGGGACCATTTTATGAATTTACAAGCCATAAAAAATGGCATTGGCATGCAGAAATATGAAGATGTACCTAAACCCACCTACCACCCTATCGATCCACGGTTTGCGCATCCCGTCTCTCTGGATGGCGTAGTACCCCCCCGTCCGCCTGCCTGCTCATTTTATCGGTTGGCTTAGGCATACGGAGTTCATTCCTAGTCTAAGATCAGACCGAACCGAGGGTTGTGGCAGTAGGATCGACAGCACATAGAGGGGGACTCGACCGATCCCTCTCTTGCGCATCCTGCCTCTCTGGCCGACTGAGAGCCCGCACGCTCATTTCATGGGTTGACTTAGGCATACAGAGTTCATTCCCAATCTAAGCATATGGAGTTCATTCCCAGAGTAAGATCGGATCAGACTGAGGGTTGCGACAGCACATCCTGGGCTCGGGCATGTGCTGGTGCCACATTTTTCTTCATCGGGGCACCATCGCCGGAGCATCGTCGGAGAACCTGACCGGCGGCATTGGGGTTCCGGGGATCGGGGGGCCGGGGGGTGTATGCGCACATGATGTACGATGGGTACTGGTACTTGGCCCTTATATTGGCCCCCTATCCCTCATCAAAACTCGAGAACTCACACCCCCTTAAAGAGCATTTGAGATTTTACAGGTTTGCTTCCAGTAGCCATTAAAGTGTCTGAAATGGGGACACTTTTTTCAATTGGTCACAAATCTTGTGCACTTTGAGTTTTTAGCTGAATTTTTTTGTTCATGTCAACAAAAATACAAGTATCACATCTGCCAATTTTGGGGCCAAAATTCCTTTCGAAAAAATTTTAGAAAATCCTGAACCGCAAAAAGTTTTGAAAATCATGAAAAATAGAAAACGAGTTGTCTTGCCATGAAACTTCACGTGAAGGCTTAAGGGACATTGCATGAATTTACAAGCCATAAAAATGGCATTGGCACGCAAAAATATGAAGATGTGCCTAAACCCACCTACCACCATATCGATCCAAGACTTGCGCATCCCGTCTCCCTGGCTTGCGCATCCTGCCCCTCTGGCTGGCTGAGAGCCCGCACGCTCGTTTCATGGGCTGACTTAGGCATATGAAGTTCATTCCCAGTCTAAGCATACCGAGTTCATTCCTAGTCTAAGATCGGACCGGACTGAGGGTTGCGGCAGCACATCCTGGGCATTGACATGTGCTGGTGCCACATTTTTCTTCACCGGGGCACCATCGTCGAAGCATCGTCGGAGAACCTAACCAGCAGCGTTGGGGTTCCGACAATCGAGGGGCCAGAAGGGTGTGTACGCAAATGATGTACGATGGGTGCTGGTACTTGACCCTTATATTGGCACCCTATCCCTCATCAAACCTCGAGAACTCACACCCCTTAAAGAGCATTTGAGATTTTTCAGGTTTGCTGCCAGTAGCCATTAAAGTGTCTGAAATGGGGACAGTTTTTTCAAATGGTCACAAAATCTTGTACACTTCGGGTTTTTAGCTGAATTGTTTTGTGCATGCCAATAAAAATACAAGGATCATGTCTACCAATTTTGGGGCCAAAACTCCTTCTAAAAAAATTTTAAAAAATCTCGAACTGCAAAAAGTTTCAAAAATCATGAAAAATAGAAAACGAGTCGTCTTGCCATGAAACTTCACATGAAGGCTTAAGGGACCATTTTATGAATTTACAAGCCAAGAAAATGGCATTGGCACGTAGAAATATGAAGATGTGCCTAAACCCACCTACTAGCCTATCGATCCGCGGCTTGAGCATCCCATCTCTTTGGTCGACGTAGTGCCCGCCCGCCCGTCCGCTCGTTTCATCAGTTGGCTTAGGCATACGGAGTTCATTCCCAGTCTAAGATCGAATCGGATAGAGGGTTGGGGTAGCAGGATCAGCACCACGCAGAGGGGGACCTGGCCGATCGCCGACTTACGCATCCCGCCCCTCTGGCCGGTTGAGCGCCTGCACGCTCGTTTTATGGGTTGACTTAGGCATACCGAGTTCATTCCCAGTCTAAGCATACCGAGTTCAAAAATCATGAAAAATAAAAAATGAGTCGTCTTGCCATGAAACTTCATATGAAGGCTTAAGGGACCATTTTATGAATTTACAAGCCATAAAAAATGGCATTGGCATGCAGAAATATGAAGATGTACCTAAACCCACCTACCACCCTATCGATCCACGGTTTGCGCATCCCCTCTCTCTGGATGGCGTAGTACCCCCCCGTCCGCCTGCCTGCTCATTTTATCGGTTGGCTTAGGCATACGGAGTTCATTCCTAGTCTAAGATCAGACCGAACCGAGGGTTGTGGCAGTAGGATCGACAGCACATAGAGGGGGACCCGATCGATCCCTCTCTTACGCATCCTGCCTCTCTGGCCGACTGAGAGCCCGCACGCTCATGTCATGGGTTGACTTAGGCATACAGAGTTCATTCCCAATCTAAGCATATGGAGTTCATTCCCAGAGTAAGATCGGATCAGACTGAGGGTTGCGACAGCACATCCTGGGCTCGGGCATGTGCTGGTGCCACATTTTTCTTCGTCGGGGCACCATCGCCGGAGCATCGTCGGAAAACCTGACCGACGGCATTGGGGTTCCGGGGATCGGGGGGCCGGGGGGTGTATGCGCACATGATGTGCGATGGGTACTGGTACTTGGCCCTTATATTGGCCCCCTATCCCTCACCAAACCTCGAGAACTCACACCCCCTTAAAGAGCATTTGAGATTTTACAGGTTTGCTGCCAGTAGCCATTAAAGTGTCTGAAATGGGGACACTTTTTTCAATTGGTCACAAATCTTGTGCACTTCGAGTTTTTAGCTGAATTTTTTTGTTCATGTCAACAAAAATACAAGTATCACATCTACCAATTTTGGGGCCAAAATTCCTTTCGAAAAAATTTTAGAAAATCCTGAACCGCAAAAAGTTTTGAAAATCATGAAAAATAAAAAACGAGTTGTCTTGCCATGAAACTTCACGTGAAGGCTTAAGGGACCATTGCATGAATTTACAAGCCATAAAAATGGCATTGGCACGCAGAAATATGAAGATGTGCCTAAACCCACCTACCACCATATCGATCCACGACTTGCGCATCCCGTCTCTCTGGCCGGCGTAGTGCCCGCCCGCCCGCCCGCTCGTTTCGTTGGTTGGCTTAGGCATACAGAGTTCATTACTAGTCTAAGATCAAACTGGATTAAGGGTTGCAGCAGCAGGATCAGCAGCACACAGAAGGGGACCCTGTCGATCCTCGGCTTGCGCATCCCACCCCTCTGGTCGGCTGAGCGTCCGCACGCTCGTTTCGTGGGTTGACTTAGGCATACAGAGTTCATTCCCTGACTAAGCATACGGAGTTCATTCCCAGACTAAGATCAGACCAGATCGAGGCTTGTGGCAGCACAAGCTGGGCTCGGGCATGTGCTGGTGCTACATTTTTCTTCACCAATGCACCATCATCGGAGAACCTGACCGACGACATTGGGGTTCCGACAGTCGGGGGGGCCGGGAGGGTGTGCGCACATGATGTGCGATGGGTGCTGGTACTTGGCCCTTATATTGGCCCCCTATCCCTCATCAGACCTCAAGAACTCACACCCCCTTAAAAAGCATTTGAGATTTTACAAGTTTGTTGCCAGTAGCCATTAAAGTGTCTCAAATGGGGACAATTTTTTCAAATGGTCACAAAATCTTGTGCACTTCGAGTTTTTAGCTGAATTTTTTTATGCATGCCAAAAAAAATACAAGGATCACGTCTACCAAGTTTTGACCAAAACTCCTTCCGAAAAAATTTTAAAAAATCTTGAACTGTAAAAAGCTTCAAAAATCTTGAGAAATAGAAACGAGTTGTCTTGCCATGAAACTTCACGTAAAGGCTTAAGGGACCATTGTATGAATTTACAAGCCATAAAAATGGCATTGGCACACAGAAATATGAAGATGTACGTAAACCCACCTACCACCCTATCGATCCATGGCTTGCGCATCACTTCTTTCTGGCCGACGTAGTGCCCGCCCGCCCGTCCGCTCGCTTATTTCGTCGGTTGGCTTACGCATACGGAGTTCATTCCCAGTCTAAGATCAGACCGGACCAAGGGTTACGGTAGCAGGATCAACAGCACGTAGAGGGGTAACCGACCGATCACCGGCTTACGCATCCCGCCCCTCTGGTCGGATGAGCGCCCGAATGCTTGTTTCGTGGGTTGACTTAGGCAAACGGAGTTCATTCCCAGTCTAAGCATACGGAGTTCATTCCCAGTCTAAGATCGGATTGGACCGAGGGTCGTGGCAGCACATGCTGGGCTCGAGCATGTGCTGGAGCTGAATTTTTCTTCGTCGGGGCACCATCGTCGGAGCATCGTCGGAGAACCTAGTCGACGGCATTGGGGTTCCGGCAATCGGGGGGGCCAGGGCTTGTGTGCACATGATGTGCGATGGGTGCTGATACTTGGCCCTTATATTGGCCCCCTATCCCTCATCAAACCTTGAGAACTCACACCCCCTTAAAGAGCATTTGAGATTTTACAGGTTTGCTGCCAGTAGCCTTTAATGTGTCTGAAATGGGGACACTTTTTTCGAATGGTCACAAAATCTTATACACTTCGAGTT
Organism: Durio zibethinus; assembly: GCF_047325235.1. Classification (NCBI taxonomy): domain Eukaryota; kingdom Viridiplantae; phylum Streptophyta; class Magnoliopsida; order Malvales; family Malvaceae; genus Durio; species Durio zibethinus. The sequence goes on along the minus strand of NC_143162.1, from coordinate 17,287,202 downwards.
GTTAGTTGACTTTTTTTGTGCATACCAAAAAAAATACAAGGATCACGTCTACCAAGTTTGACACCAAAACTCCTTTTGAAAAAATTTTCAAAAATCCCGAACCCCAAAATGTTTCAAAAATAGTGAAAAATAGAAAACGAGTCGTCTTGCTATGAAACTTCACGTGAAGGCTTAAGGGACCATTGTATGAATTTACATGCCATAAAAATGGCATTGGCACGTAGAAATATGAAGATGTGCCTAAACCCACCTACCACCCTATCGATCCACGGCTTGCGCATCCCGTCTCTTTGGCCGACGTAGTGCCTGCCCTCCCGCCCGCTCGTTTCGTCGGTTGGCTTAGCCATACGGAGTTCATTCCCAGTCTAAGATTGGACCAAACTGAGGGTTACGGCAGTAGGATCGACAGCACGCAGAGGGGGACCCCGTCGATCCCCGGCTTGCGCATCCCGCCCCTTTGGCCGGATGAGCGCCCGAACGCTCGTTTCGTGGGTTGACTTAGGCTTACGGAGTTCATTCCTAGTCTAAGCATACGGAGTTCATTCCCAATCTAAGATTGGACCGGACTGAGGGTTACCGCAGCACATGCTGGGCTCGGGCATGTGCTGGTGCCACATTTTTCTTCGCCGGGGCACCATCACCGGAGCATCGTCGGAGAACCTAATCGGCGGCATTGGGGTTCCGGCGATCGGGGGTGCCGAGGGGTGTGCGCACATGATGTGCAATGGGTGCTGGTACTTGGCCCTTATATTGGCACCCTATCCCTCATCAAACTTCGAGAACTCACACCCCTTAAAGAGCTTTTGATATTTTACAGGTTTGCTGCCAGTAGCCTTTAATGCAACTGAAATGGGGACACTTTTTTCGAATGGTCACAATATATTGTACACTTCGAGTTTTTAGCTGACTTTTTTTGTGCATGCCAAAAAAAATACAAGGATCACGTCTATCAAGTTTGGGGCCAAAAATCCTTTCGAAAAAATTTTAAAAAATCCTGAACCACAAAAAGTTTCAAAAATCATGAAAAATAGAAAATGAGTCGTCTTGGCAAGAAACTTCACGTGAAGGCTTAAGGGACCATTGTATGAATTTACAAGCCATAAAAATGGCATTGGCATGCAGAAATATGAAGATGTGCCTAAACCAACCTACCACCCTATTGATCCACGGCTTGCGCATCCCGTCTCTCTGGTCGGCGTAGTGCCCGCCTGCCCGCTCGTTTCATCGGTTGGCTTAGGCGTAGAAGTTCATTCCTAGTCTAAGATCGGATCAGATTAAAGGTTGTGGCAGTAGGATCGATGGCACGCAGAGGGGGATCTGATCGATCCCCGGCTTGCGCATCCCGCCCCTCTGGCTGACTGAGCACCCGCACGCTCGTTTCGTGGGTTCACTTAGGCATACAGAGTTCATTACCAGTCTAAGCATACGGACGTTATTCTCAGTCTAAGATTGGACCGAACCGAGGGTTGTGGTAGCAGGATCGGCAGCACGTAGAGGGGGACCCGACCGATCCCTGGCATGCGCATCCCACCCCTCTGGTCGGATGAGCGCCTGAACGCTCGTTTCGTGGGTTGACTTTGGAATATGGAGTTCATTCCCAGTCTAAGCATATGAAGTTCATTCCTAGCCTAAGATCAGACCGAACCGAGGGTTGCAGCAGCACATGCTGGGCTCGGGCATGTGCTGGAGCTGCATTTTTCTTCGTCGGGGCACCATCGTCGGAGCATCGTCGGAGAACCTGATCGATGGCATTGGGGTTCCGACGATCGGGGGGGCGGGGGTGGGGGTGTGCGCACATGATGTGTGATGGGTGCTGGTACTTGGCCCTTATATTGGCCCCCTATCCCTCAACAAACCTCGAGAACTCACACCCCCTTAAAGAGCATTTGAGATTTTACAGGTTTGCTGCCAGTAGCCATTAAAGTGTCTGAAATGGGGACACTTTTTTCAAATGGTCACAAAATCTTTTACACTTCGAGTTTTTAGCTGAATTTTTTTATGCATGCCAACAAAAATACAAGGATCACGTCTACCAAGTTTGGGACCAAAACTCCTTCCGAAAAAAGTTTAAAAAATCCGGAACCGTAAAAAGTTTTAAAAATCATGAAAAATAGAAAACGAGTCGTCTTGCCATGAAACTTCACGTGAAGGCTTAAGGGAACATTGTATGAATTTACAAGCCATAAAAATGGCATTGGCACACAGAAATATGAAGATGTGCCTAAACCCACCTACCACACTATCGATCCACGGCTTGCGCATCCCGTCTCTCTGGCCGACGTAGTGACCGCCCGCCCGCCCGCTCATTTCGTCGGTTGGCTTAGGCATACGGAGTTCATTCCCAGTCTAAGATCGAACCGGACCAAGGGATGCAGCAGCAAGATCGGCCGCACGCAGAAAGGGACCCCACTGATCCCCGGCTTGCATATCCCGCCCCTTTGGCTGGCTGAGCGCCCGCACGCTCTTTTCGTGGGTTGAGTTAGGCTTACAGAGTTCATTCCCAGTCTAAGCATACGGAGTTCATTCCCAGACTAAGATCGGACCAGACCGAGGGTTGTGGCAGCACATGCTGGGCTCGGGCATGTGCTGGTGCCGCATTTTTATTTGTCGGGGTACCATCGCCGGAGCATCGCCGGAGCATCGTCGGAGAACCTGACCAGCGGCATTGGGGTTCTGGCAATCGGGAGGCCCGGTGGGGGGTGTGCGTACATGATGTGCGATGGGTGCTGGTACTTGGCCCTTATATTGGCCCCCTATCCCTCATCAAACCTCGAGAAGTCACACCTCCTTAAATTGCATTTGAGATTTTACAGGTTTGCTTCCAGTAGCCATTAAAGTGTCTGAAATGGGACACTTTTTTCAAATGGTCACAAAATCTTGTACACTTCGAGTTTCTAGCTGAATTTTTTTGTGCATGCCAATAAAAATACAAGGATCATGTCTACCATGTATGGGGCCAAAACTCCTTTCGAAAAAATTTTAAAAAATCCCGGACTGTAAAAAGTTTCCAAAATCGTGAAAAATAAAAAACGAGTCGTCTTGCCATGAAACTTCACGTGAAGGCTTAAGGGACCATTGTATGAATTTACAAGTCATAAAAATGGCATTGGCATGCAGAAATATGAAGATGTGCCTAAACCCACCTACCATCCTATCGATCCACGGCTTGTGATCCCATATCTCTGGCCGACGTAGTGCCCACCCGCCAGCTCGCCTGCTCGTTTCGTCGGTTGGCTTAGGCATACGGAGTTCATTCCTAGTCTAATATCGGATCAGACCCAGGGTTGCGATAGTAGGATCGGTAGCACGTAGAGCGGGACCCGACCGATCCTCCGCTTGCGTATCCCTTCCCTCTGGCTGGCTGAGCACTCGCATGCTCGTTTCATGGGTTGACTTAGGCATACGGAGTTCATTCACAGTCTAAGCACACGGAGTTCATTCCCAGTCTAAGATAGGATCGGACCACGGGTTGTGGCAACACATGGTAGGCTCGAGCATGTGCTGGTGCCGCATTTTTCTTCGCTAGGGCACCGTCGTCAGAGCATTGCTGGAGAACCCGACCGACGGCATTAGGGTTCCGACGATAGGGGGTCGGGGGGTGTGCGCACATGATGTGCGATGGGTGCTGGTACTTAGCCCTTATATTGGCCCCTTATCCCTCATCAAACCTCGAGAACTCACACCCCCTTAAAGAGCATTTGAGATTTTACAGGTTTGCTGCCAGTAGCCATTAAAGTGTCTGAAATGGGGACACTTTTTTCAAATGGTCACAAAATGTTGTACACTTAAAGTGTTTAGCTGAATTTTTTTGTGCATGCCAACAAAAATACTAGGATCATGTCTACCAAGTTTGGGGCCAAAACTCCTTCCGAAAAAATTTAAAAAAATCCCGAACCCCAAAAAGTTTTGAAAATAATGAAAAATAGAAAATGAGTCATCTTGCCATGAAACTTCACGTGAAGGCTTAAGGGACCATTGTATGAATTTACAAGCCATAAAAATGGCATTGGCATGCAAAAATATGAAGATGTGCCTAAACCCACCTACCACCCTATCGATCCACGGCTTGCGCATCCCGTCTCTCTGGCCGACATAGTGCCCGCCCGCCAGCTCGCCCGCTCGTTTTGTCGGTTGACTTAGGCATATGGAGTTCATTCCCAGTCTAAGATCGGACCCGACCAAGGGTTGCGGCTGCAAGATCTACAGCATGCAAAGAGGGACCCGGTTGATCCCCGGCTTGCGCATCCCGCCCCTCTGGTCGACTGAGCACCCGCACGCTAGTTTCGTGGGCTGATTTAGGCATACGGAGTTCATTCCCAGTCTAAGCATACGAAGTTCATTTCCAGTCTAAGATTGGATCGGACCACGGGTTGCGGCAGCACAAGCTGGGCTCGGGCATGTGCTGGTGCCGTATTTTTCTTCGTCGGGGCACCATCGTCGGATCATCGCCGGAGAACCTAACCGGCGGCATTCGGGTTTTGGCGATTGGGGGGGCCAGGGGGGTTTGCGCACATGATGTGCGGTGGGTGCTGGTACTTGGCCTTATATTGGCCCCCTATCCCTCATCAAACCTCGAGAACTCACACCCCCTTAGAGAGCATTTGAGATTTTACAGGTTTACTACCAGTAGCCATTAAAGTGTCTGAAATTGGGACACTTTTTTCAAATGGTCACAAAATCTTGTACACTTCGAGTTTTTAGCTGACTTTTTTTGTGCATGCCAAAAAAAAATACAAGGATCACGTCTACCAAGTTTGGGGCCAAAACTCCTTTTGAAAAGATTTAAAAAAATCCCGAACTGTAAAAAGTTTTGAAAATTGTGAAAAATAGAAAACGAGTCGTCTTGCCATGAAACTTCACATGAAGGCTTAAGGGACCATTTTATGAATTTACAAGCCATAAAAATGGCATTGGCATGCAGAAATATGAAGATGTGTATAAACCCACCTCCCACCCTATCGATCCACGACCTGCGCTTCCCGTCTCTCTGGTCAACGTAGTGCCCGCCCGCCCGCCTGCCCGCTCTTTTCGTCGGTTGGCTTAGGCATACGGAGTTCATTCCCAGTTTAAGATCAGATCGGACCAGACTGGACCAAGGGTTGCGGCAGCAGGATCGACAGCATGCAGAGAGGGACCCGACCGATCCCCGGCTTGCGTATCCCGCCCCTCTGGCCGGCTGAGCGCCCGTACGCTCGTTTCGTGGGTTGACTTAGGCATACGGAGTTTATTCCCAGTCTAAGCATACGGAGTTTATTGCCAGTCTAAGATCACACCAGATCGAGGGTTGCGGCAGCACATGCTAGGCTCGGGCATGTGTTGGTGCCGTATTTTTCCTCATCGGGGCACCATCGTCGGAGCATCACCAGAGAACCTGACCGGCGGCATTGAGGATCCGACGATCGGAAGGGTCGGGGGGTGTGCGCACATGATGTGCAATGGGTGCTGGTTCTTGGCCCTTATAGTGGCCCCCTATCCCTCATTAAACCTCGAGAACTCACACCCCCTTAAAGAGCATTTGAGATTTTATAGGTTTGCTACCAGTAGCCATTAAAGTGTTTGAAATTGGGACACTTTTTTCGAATGGTCACAAAATCTTGTACACTTCGAGTTTTTAGCTGAATTTTTTTGCGAATGCCAACAAAAAGACAAGGATCCCGTCTACCAAGTTTTGAGCCAAAACTCCATCTAAAAAAATTTTAAAAAAACCTGAACCGCAAAAAGTTTCAAAAATGGTGAAAAATAGAAAACGAGTCGTCTTGCCACGAAACTTCACGTGAAGGCTTAAGGGACCATTGTATGAATTTACAAGCCATAAAAATGGCATTGACAGATAGAAATATGAAGATGTGCCTAAACCCACCTACCACCCTATCTATCCACGGCTTGCGCATCCCGTCTCTCTGGCCGACGTAGTGCCCGCCCGCCCGTCCGCTCGTTTCGTCGGTTGGCTTAGGCATACGGAGTTCATTCCCAGTTTAAAATCAGACCGGATGGAGGGTTACAGCAGCAGGATCGACAGCACGCAGAGGGGGACCCGACCGATCCCCAGCTTGCGCATCCCGCCCCGCTGGCCGGCTGAGCGCCCGCATGCTCGTTTCATCTGTTGACTTAGGCAAACAGAGTTCATTTCCAGTCTAAGATTGGACCGGACCGAGGGTTGCAACAGCAGGATCGACAACGCGCAGAGGGGGACCCAGCAGATCCCCGACATTTGGGTTCCGACGATCGGGAGGGCCGGGGGAGGTGTGCGCACATGATGTGCGATGGGTGCTGGTACTTGGCCCTTATATTGGCCCTCTATCCCTCATCAAACCTCGAGAAGTCACACCTCCTTAAATTGCATTTGAGATTTTACAAGTTTGCTGCCAGTAGCCATTAAAGTGTCTGAAATGGGACACTTTTTTCAAATGGTCACAAAATCTTGTACACTTCGAGTTTTTAGCTGAATTTTTTTGTGCATGCCAATAAAATACAAGGATCACGTCTACCAAGTTTGGGACCAAAACTCCTTTCGAAAAAACTTTAAAAAATCCTGAAAAGCAAAAAGTTTCAAAAATCGTGAAAAATAGAAAATGAGTCGTCTTGCCATTGAACTTCACGTGAAGGCTTAAAGGACCATTGTATGAATTTACAAGCCATAAAAATGACATTGTCATGCAGAAATATGAAGATGTGCCAAAACTCACCTACCACCCTATCGATCCACGTCTTGCGCATCCCGTCTCTCTGGCCGGCGTAGTGCCCACCCACCCGCCCGCTCGTTTCGTCGGTTGGCTTAGGCATATGGAGTTCATTCGTAGTCTAAGATTAGACCGAGTCGAGGGTTGCAGCAACAGGATTAACACCACGCAGAGGGGGACCCGGCCGATCCCGGGCTTGCGCATCTCGCCCCTCTGGCCGACTGAGCACCCGCAAGCTCATTTCATGTGTTGACTTAGGCATATGGAGTTCATTCCCAGTCTAAGCATACGGAGTTCATTCCCAGTCTATGATGTACACTTTTTTCAAAGGGATCATTGTATGAATTTGCAAGCCATAAAAATGGCATTGGCACGTAGAAATATGAAGATGTGCCTAAACGCACCTACCACCCTATCGATCCACGGCTTGCGCATCCCTTCTCTCTGGCCGACGTAGTGCCTGCCTGCTCGTCTGCCTGCTTGTTTCATCGGTTGGCTTAGGCATACGAAGTTCATTCCCAGTCTAAGATCAGACCGGATCGAGGGTTGTGACAGCAGGATCGGCAGTACGCAGAGAGGGACCCAGCCGATCCCCGACTTGCGCATCCCGCCCCTCTAGCCGACTAAGCACCCGCACGCTCGTTTCGTGGGTTGACTTAGGCATACGGAGTTCATTCCCAGTCTAATATCAGATCATACCAAGGGATACGAATAGCACATGCTGGGCTCGGGCAAGTGCCGGTGTCACATTTTTCTTCATCGGGGCCCATCGCCGGAGAACCTGACCGGCGGTATTGGGGTTCTGATGATCGGGGGGGGCCGCAGGGGTGCACACATAATGTGTGATGGGTGCTGGTACTTGGCCCTTATATTGGCCCCCTATCCCTCATCATACCTCGAGAACTCACACCCCCTTAAAAAGCATTTGAGATTTTACAGCTTTGCTGCCAGTAGCTATTAAAGTATCTGAAATGGGGACACTTTTTTCAAATGGTCACAAAATCTTCTACACTTCGAGTTTTTAGCTGAATTGTTTTGTGCATGCCAACAAAAATACAAGAATCACGTCTACCAAGTTTGGGGCCAAAACTACTTTCGAAAAAATTTTAAAAAATCTCGAACCGTAAAAAGTTTCAAAAATCATGAAAAATAAAAAATGAGTCGTCTTGCCATGAAACTTCACGTGAAGGCTTAAGGGACCATTGCAAGATTTTAAAAGCCATAAAAATGGCTTTGGCACGCAAAAATATGAAGATGTGCCTAAACCCACCTACCACCCTAACGATCCACGGCTTGCGCATCCCGCCTCTCTGACCGACGTAGTGCCCGCCCGCCCGCTCGTTTCGTCAGTTGACTTAGGCATATGGAGTTCATTCCTAGTCTAAGATCAGATCAGACCAAGGGTTGCGGCAGCAGGATCGACAGCACATAGAGGGGGACCCGACTGATCCCCGGCTTGTGCATCCCGCCCCTCTGGCCAGTTGAGCGCCCGTTCGCTCGTTTCATGTGTTGACTTAGGCATACAGAGTTCATTCCCAGTCTAAGCATACAGAGTTCGTTCCCAGTCTAAGATCAGGCCGGACCAAGGGTTACGGCAGCACATGCTGGGCTCGGGCATGTGCTGGTGCCGCATTTTTCTTCATCTGGGCACCATCGCCAGAGCATCACCGGAGAACCTGACCGAGGGCATTGCGGTTCCGACGATCGGGGCGATCGGGGGGTGTGCGCACATGATGTGCGATGGGTGCTAGTACTTGGCCCTTATATTGTCCCCCTATCCCTCATCAAACCTTGAGAACTCACACCCCCTTAAAGAGCATTTGAGATTTTACAGGTTTGCTGCCAGTAGCCATTAAGGTGTCTGAAATGGGGACACTTTTTTCAAATGGTCACAAAATCTTTGTACACCTCGAGTTTTTAGCTGAATTTTTTTGTGCATGCCAACAAAAATACAAGGATCACGTCTACCAAGTTTGGGGCTAAAACTCCTTTCGAAAAAGTTTTAAAAAATCTCGAACCGTAAAAAGTTTTGAAAATCGTGAAAAATAGAAAACGAGTCGTCTTGCCATGAAACTTCACGTGAAGGCTTAAGGGAGAATTGTATGAATTTACAAGCCATAAAAATGGCATTGGCATGCAGAAATATGAAGATGTTCCTAAACCCACCTACCACCCTATCGATCCACGGCTTGCGTATCCCCTCTCTCTGGCGTGCGTAGTGCCCGCCCGCCCGTCCGCTTGTTTCGTCGGTCGGCTTAGGCATAGGTGTTCATTACCAGTCTAAGATCGAACTGGACTGAGGGTTGCGGCAGTAGGATCGGCAGCACGCAGAGGGGGCCCTGGCCGATCCCCGGCTTGCGCATCCCACCCCTCTGGCCGACTGAGTGCCCGCACGCTCGTTTCGTGGGTTGACTTAGGCATACAGAGTTCATTCCCAGTCTAAGCATACGGAGTTGATTCCCAATCTAAGATCAGACTGGACCGATGGTTACGGCAGCACATGCTGGGCTCGAGCATGTGCTGGTGTAACATTTTTTTTCGCCGGGGCACCATCGTCGGACATCGTCGGAGAACCTGACTGACGGCATTGTGGTTTCGACGCTCGGGGGGGCCGGGGGGTGTGTGCACATGATGTGCAATGGGTGCTGGTACTTGGCCCTTATATTGGCCCCCTATCACTCATCAAACCTCAAGAACTCACACCCCCTTAAAGAGCAATTGAGATTTTGCAAGTTTGCTGCCAGTAGCCATTAAAGTGTCTGAAATGGGGACACTTTTTTCAAATGGTTACAAAATCTTGTACACTTCGAGTTTTTAGCTGAATTTTTTTGTGCATGCCAAAAAAACTACAAGGATCAAGTCTACCAAGTTTGGGGCCAAAAATCCTTCCGAAAAAATTTTAAAAAATTCTTGAACCGTAAAAAGTTTCAAGAATCATGAAAAATAGAAAACGAGTCGTCTTGCCATGAAACATCACGTGAAGGCTTAAGGGACCATTGTATGAATTTAAAAGCCATAAGAATGGCATTGCCACGCAGAATTATGAAGATGTACCTAAACCCACCTACCACCCTATCGATCCACCGCTTGCGCATCCCGTCTCTCGGCCGGTGTAGTGTTCGCCCGCCCGCCCGCCTGCTCGTTTCGTTGGTCGGCTTAGGCATATGGAGTTCATTCCCAATCTAAGATCAGACCAAACCAAGGGTTGTGGCAGCAAGATCGACAGCACATAGAGGGGGACCCGACCGATCCCCGACTTGCGCATCCCGCCCCTCTGGCCAGCTGAGCGACCGCACGCTCGTTTCGTGGGTTGAATTAGGCATACGGTGTTCATTCCCAGTCTAAGCATACGGAGTTCATTCCCAGTCTAAGATCGGAGCAGACCGAGGGTTGCAACAACACATGCTGGGCTCGGGCATGTGCTGGTGCCACATTTTTCTTCGTCAGGGCACCATCACCGGAGCATCACCGGAGAACCTGACCCACGGTGTTGGGGTTTCGACGCTCGGGGGGGCCAGGGGTTGTGCGCAAATGATGTGAGATGGGTGCTGGTACTTGGCCCTTATATTGGCCCCCTATCCCTCATCAAACCTCGAGAACTCACACCCCCTTAAAGAGCATTTGAGATTTTATAGGTTTGCTGCCAGTAGCCATTAAAGTGTCTTAAATGGGGACACTTTGTTCAAATGGTCACAAAATCTTGTACACTTCATGTTTTTTGCTGAATTTTTTTGTGCATGCCAAAAAAAAATACAAGGATCACGTCTACCAAGTTTGGGGCCAAAACGCCTTCTGAAAAAATCTTAAAAATTCTTGAACCTTAAAAAGTTTAAAAAATCATGAAAAATAGAAAACGAGTCGTCTTTCCATGAAACTTCACGTGAAGGCTTAAGGGACCATTGTATGAATTTACAAGCCATAAAAATGGCATTGGCATGTAGAAATATGAAGATGTGCCTGAACCAACCTACCCCCTATCAATCCACGGCTTGTGCATCCCGTATCTCTAGCCGACGTAGTGCCTGCCCGCCCCTCGCCCGCTCGTTTCATCGGTTGGCTTAGGTATACGGAGTTCATTCCTAATCTAAGATCGGACCAGACCGAGTGTTGCGGCAGCAAGATCGGCAACATGCAGAGGGGGACCCAACCGGTCCCCGGCTTGTGCATTTAGCCCCTCTGGTCGACTGAGCACCCGCACACTCGTTTCGTGGGCTGACTTAGGCATACAAAGTTCATTCCTAGTCTAAGATCGGACTGGACCAAGGGTTGCGGCAGCACATACTGGGCTCGGGCATGTGCTGGTGCCGCATTTTTCTTCACCGGACCACCATCGCCAGAGCATCGCCAGAGAACCTGACCGGCAGCATTGGGGTTCCGGCGATCAGGGGGGCCGGGGGGTGTGCGCACATGATGTGCGATGGGTTCTGGTACTTGGCCCTTATATTGTCCCCCTATCACTCACCAAACCTTGAGAACTCACACCCCCTTAAAGAGCATTTGAGATTTTACAGGTTTGCTGCCAGTAGCTTTTAAAGTGTGTGAAATGGGGACACTTTTTTCAAATGGTCACAAAATCTTGTACACTTCGAATTTTTAGCTGAATTTTTTTGTGCATGCCAAAAAAAAATACAAGTATCACGTCTACCAAGTTTGGGGCCAAAAATTCTTTTGAAAAAATTTTAAAAAATCTCGAACCATAAAAAGTTTCAAAAATCATGAAAAATAGAAAACGAGTCATCTTGCCATGAAACTTCACGTGAAGGCTTAAGGGAGCCTTGTATGAATTTACAAGCCATAAAAATGGCATTGGTACGCAGAAATATGAAGATGTTCCTAAACCCACCTACCACCCTATCGATCCACGGCTTGCGCATCCCCTCTCTCTAGTCTGCGTAGTGCCCGCCCGCCCACCCACCCACTTGTTTCGTCAGTTGGCTTAGGCATACGGAGTTCATTGCCAATCTAAAATCAGACCAGACCGAGGGTTGCGCCAGCGGGATCGGCAACACGTAGAGGGGGACCCAACCGATCCCTGGCTTGCGCATCCCACCCTTCTGGCCGGCTGAGTGCCCGCACGCTCGTTTCGTGGGTTGACTTAGGCATACAGAGTTCATTCCCAGTCTAAGCATACGGAATTGATTCCCAATCTAAGATCGGACCGGACCGATGGTTACGACAGCACATGCTGGGCTTGGGCATGTGTTGGTGCAGCATTTTTCTTCGTCGGGGCACCATCACCGGAGCATCGTCGGAGAACCTGACTGGCGGTATTGTGGTTTCAGCGATAGGGGGGGCCGAGGGGGCTGTGCGCACACGATGTGTGATGGGTGCTGGTACTTGGCCCTTATATTGGCCCCCTATCCCTCATCAAACCTCGAGAACTCACACCCCCTTAAAGTGCAATTGAGATTTTACAGGTTTGCTGCCAGTAGCAATTAAAGTGTCTGAAATGGGGACACTTTTTTCAAATGGTCACAAAATCTTGTACACTTCGAGTTTTTAGCTGAATTTTTTTGTGCACGCCAACAAAAATACAAGGATCACGTCTACCAAGTTTGGGGCCAAAACTCCTTCAGAAAAAATTTTAAACAAATCCCGAACCATAAAAAGTTTCTAAAATCATGAAAAATAGAAAATGAGTTATCTTGCCATGAAACATCACGTGAAGGCTTAAGGGACCATTGTATGAATTTACAAGCCATAAAAATGGCATTGCCATGCAAAATTATGAAGATGTACCTAAACCCACCTACCACCTTATCGATCCACGACTTATGCATCCCGTCTCTCTGCCGGTGTAGTGTCCGCCCGCCCGCCCGCCCGTCCGCCCGATCGTTTCATCGGTTGGCTTGGGGATACGGAGTTCATTCCCAGTCTAAGATCAGACCAGATTGAAGGTTACGGCAGCAGGATCGACAGCACGTAGAGGGGGACCCGATCAATCCCTGACTTGCGCATCCCCCCCTCTGGCCAGCTAAGCGCCCGCACGCTCGTTTCGTGGTTTGAATTAGGCATACGGTGTTCATTCCAGTCTAAGCACATGGAGTTCATTCCCAGTCTAAGATCAGACCAGACCGAAGGTTGCAACAGCACATGCTGGGCTCGGGCATGTGCTGGTGCCGCATTTTTCTTCGTCGGTCACCATCGCCGGAGCATCACCAGAGAACCTGACCGACAGCGTTGGGGTTTCGACGATCAGGGGGGCCGGGGGGGTGTGCGCACATGATGTGTGATGGGTGCTGGTACTTGGCCCTTATATTGGCCCCCTATCCCTCATCAAACCTTAAGAACTCACACCCCCTTAAAGAGCATTTGTGATTTTACAGGTTTGCTGCCAGTAGCCATTAAAGTGTCTTAAATGTGGACACTTTGTTAAATGGTCACAAAATCTTGTACACTTTAAGTTTTTTGCTGAAGTTTTTTTGTGCATGCCAAAAAAAATACAAGGATCACGTCTACCAAGTTTGGGGCCAAAACATCTTTTGTAAAAATCTTAAAAATTCCCGAACCATAAAAAGTTTTAAAAATCGTGAAAAATAGAAAACGAGTAGTCTTTCCATGAAACTTCACGTGAAGGCTTAAGGGACCATTGTATGAATTTACAAGCCATAAAAATGGCATTGGCACGCAGAAATATGAAGATATGCCTAAACGCACCTGCCACCCTATCGATCCACGGCTTGCGCATCCTGTATCTCTAGCCGGCGTAGTGCCTGCCCGCCCCCCGCCCGCTCGTTTCGTCGGTTGGCTTAGGCATACGGAGTTCATTCCCAATCTAATATCGGACTAGACTGAGTGTTGCGACAGCAAGATCGGTAACATGTAGAGGGGGACCCAGCTGATCCCCGGCTTGTGCATCTAGCCCTTCTGGTCGACTGAGCACCTACACGCTCGTTTCGTGGGTTGGCCTAGCCATACGGAGTTCATTCCCAGTCTAATATCAGACTGGACCAAGGGTTACGGTAGCACATACTGGGCTCGGGCATGTGCTGGTGCCGCATTTTTCTTCACCGGAGCACCATCGCCAGAGCATTGCTGGAGAACCTAACCGACGGCATTGGGTTTCCGACGATCGGGGGGCCGGGGGGGTGTGCGCACATGATGTGCGATGGGTGCTGGTACTTGGCCCTTATATTGTCCCCCTATCACTCACCAAACCTCGAGAACTCACACCCCCTTAAAGAGCATTTGAGATTTTATAGGTTTGCTGCCAGTAGCCTTTAAAGTGTCCGAAATGGGGACACTTTTTTCAAACGATCACAAAATCATTTACACTTCGACTTTTTAGCTGAATTTTTTTGTGCATGCCAAAAAAAATATAGGGATCACGTCTACCAAGTTTGGGGCCAAAACTCCTTCCAAACCGTAAAAAGTTTTGAAAATAGTGAAAAATAGAAAACATGTCGTCATGCCATGAAACTTCACGTGAAGGCTTAAAGGACCATCGTATGAATTTACAAGTCCCAAAAATGGCATTGGCACATAGAAATAGGAAGATGTGCCTAAACCCACCTACCACCCTATCGATCCACGGCTTGCGCATCTCATCTTTTTGGCCGGCGTAGTGCCTGCCTGCCCGCCCACTCATTTCGTCGGTTGGCTCAGGCATACAGAGTTCATTCCCAGTCTAAGATCGGACCAGACCAAGGGTTACGATAGCAGGATTGGCAGCACGCAGAGGGGACCCGGTCGATCCTCAGCTTGCGCATCCCGCCCCTCTGGCCGGCTGAGCGCCCGTACGCTCATTTCATGGGTTGACTTAGGTATACGGAGTTCATTCCAAGTCTAAGATCGAACCGAACCGATGGTTACGGCAGCACATGCTAGGCTCGGGCATGTGCTGGTGCCGTATTTTTCTTCACCGGGGCACCATCGCTGGAGCATTGCTGGAGAACTTGATCGGTGGCATTAGGGTTCCGACGATCAGGGGGGTCGGGGGGGTGTGCGCACATGATGTGCGATGGGTGCTGGTACTTGGCCCTTATATTGGCCCCTTATCCCTCATCAAGCCTGGAGAACTCACACCCTTTAAAGAGCATTTGAGATTTTACAGGTTTACTGCCAGTAGCCATTAAATTGTTTGAAATAGGGACACTTTTTTTCTAATGGTCACAAAATCTTGTACACTTTGAGTTTTTAGTTGAATATTTTTGTGCATGCCAAAAAAAATACAGGGATTACGTCCACCAAGTTTGAGGCCAAAACTCCTTCCAAAAAAGTTTTAAAAATAGTGAAAAATAGAGAACGAGTCGTCTTGCCATGAAACTTCACGTGAAGGCTTCAGGGACCATTGTATGAATTTTACAAGCCACAAAAATGGCTTTGGCACATAGAAATAGGAAGATGTGCCTAAACCCACCTACCACCCTATCGATTCACGGCTTGCGCATCCTATCTTTTTGGTCGGCGTAGTGCCTGCCCACCCGCTCACTCGTTTCATCGGTTGGCTTAGGCATACGGAGTTCATTCCCAGTCTAAGATCGGACCAAACTAGGGTTACGGTAGCAGGATTGGCAGCACGCAGAGGGGGACCCGACCGATCCCCTACTTATGCATCCCGCCCTTCTGGCCGGCTGAGCGCCTGTACGCTCGTTTCATGGGTTGACTTAGGCATACGGAGTTCATTCTAGTCTAAGCATACGGAGTTCATTCCCAGTCTAAGATCGGACCAAACCGATGGGTGCGACAGCACATGCTGGGCTCGGGCATGTGTTGGTGCCACATTTTTCTTCACCGGGGCACCATCGCTGGAGCATCGCGGGAGAACTTGATCGCCGGCATTAGGGTTCCGGCGATCAAGGGGGCCGGGGGGGTGTGCGCACATGATGTGCGATGGGTACTGGTACTTGGCCCTTATATTGTCCCCCTATCCCTCATCAAACCTCGAGAACTCACACCCCCTTAAAGAGCATTTGAGATTTTACAGGTTTGCTGCCAGTAGCCATTAAAGTGTCTGAAATGCGGACACTTTTTTCAAATTGCCACAAAATCTTGGACACTTCGAGTTTTTAGTTGACTTTTTTTGTGCATGCCAACAAAAATACAATGATCACGTCTACAAGTTTGGGGCCAAAACTCCTTCCGCAAAAATTTTAAAAAATCTCGAACCGTAAAAAGTTTCAAAAATTATGAAAAATAGAAAACGAGTCGTCTTGCCATGAAACTTCACGTGAAGGCTTAAGGGACCATTGTATGAATTTACAAGCCATAAAAATGGCATTGGCACGTAGAAATATGAAGATGTGCCTAAACCCACCTACCACCCTATCGATCCACGGCTTGCGCATCCTGTCTCTCTGGCCGGTGTAGTGCCCGTCTGCCTGCCCGCCCGCTCGTTTCTTCGGTTGGCTTAGGCATACTGAGTTCATTCCCAGTCTAAAATTGGACCGGACCAAGGGTTGCAGTAGCAGAATCGACAGCATGCAGAGGGGGACCTGATCGATCCCTGGCTTTCTCATCTCGCCCCTCTGGCCTGCTGAGTGCCCGCGCGCTCCTTCCGTGGGTTGACTTAGGCATACGGAGTTTATTCCCAGTCTAAGCATACAGAGTTCATTCCCAGTTTAAGCATATGGAGTTCATTCCCAGTCTAAGCATACGGAGTTCATTCCCAGTCTAAGATTGGACCGGACCGAGGTTTGTGGCAGCACATGCTGGGTTCGGGCATGTGCTGGTGTCGCATTTTTCTTCACCGGGGAACCATCACCGGAGAACCTTACCGACGGCATTGGGGTCCGGCAATCGGGGGGGTCGGGGGGGTTTGTGTACATGATGTGCGATGGGTGCTGGTACTTGGCCCTTATACTGGCCCCCTATCCCTCATCAAACCTCGAGAACTCACACCCCCTTAAAGAGCATTTGAGATTTTACAGGTTTGCTGCCAGTAGCCATTAAAGTGTCAGAAATGGGGACACTTTTTTCAAATGGTCACAAAATCTTGTACACTTCAAGTTTCTAGCTGAATTTTTTTGTGCATGCCAATAAAAACACAAGGATCATGTCTACCAAGTTTGGGGCCAAAACTCCTTCTGAAAAAATTTTAAAAAATCCTGACCCGTAAAAAGTTTCAAAAATCATGAAAAATAGAAAATGAGTCGTCTTGCCATGAAACTTCACGTGAAGGCTTAAGGGACCATTGTATGAATTTACAAGCCATAAAAATGGCATTGGCATGCAGAAATATGAAGATGTGCCTAAACCCACCTACCACCCTATCAATCCACAGCTTGTGCATCCCGTCTTTCTGGCCGACGTAGTGCCCGCCCGCCCGCCCGCCGCTAGTTTCATCGGTTGGCTTAGGCATGCAGAGTTCATTCCTTGTCTAAGATCAGATCAGATTGAGGGTTACGACAGTAGGATCGGCAGCACGCAGAGGGGGGCTCAATCGATCCTTGACTTGCGCATCCTGCCCCTTTGGCCGGTTGAGCGCCAACACGCTCGTTCCATTGGTTGACTTAGGCATCGGAGTTCATTCCCAGTCTAAGCATACGGAGTTCATTCCCAGTCTAAGATCGGACCAGACCAAGGGTTGCGGCAGCACATGTTGGGCTCGAGCAAGTGCGGGTGCCAAATTTTTCTTCGTCGGGGTACCATCATCGGAGCATCGCCGAAGAACCTGACCGACGGTATTGGGGTTCCGACGATCGGGGGGGTCGGGGGTGTGCGCACATGATTTGCCATGGGTGCTGGTACTTGGCCCTTATATTGGGCCCCTATCCCTCATCAAACCTCGAGTACTCACACCCCCATAAAGAGCATTTGAGATTTTACAGGTTTACTGCCAGTAGCCATTAAAGTGTCTGAAATGCGGGCACTTTTTTCAAATGGTCACAAAATCTTGTACACTTCGTGTTTTTAGCTGACTTTTTTTGTGCATGCCAACAAAAATACAAGGATCACGTCTACCATGTTTGGGGCCAAAACTCTTTCCGAAAAAATTTTAAAAAATCCCGAACCGTAAAAAGTTTCAAAAATCATGAAAAATAGAAAATGAGTCGTCTTTCCATGAAACTTCACGTGAAGGCTTGAGGGACCATTGTATGAATTTACAAGCCATAAAAATGGCATTGGCACGCAGAAATAAGAAGATGTGCCTAAACCTACCTACCACCCTATCGATCCATGGCTTACGTATCCCGTATCTCTGGCCAGCGTAGTGCCCGCCCGCCCGTCCGCTCGTTTCATCGGTTGGCTTAGGCATACGGAGTTCACTCCCAGTCTAAGATTGGACCGAACCGAGGGTTACGACAGTAGCATTGGCAGCACGTAGAGGGGGACCCAGTCGATCCCCGACTTACGCATCCTCAGCTTGCGCATGATGCCCTTTTGACCAGCTGAGCCCTCGCACGCTCGTTTCGTGGGTTGACTTAGGCATACGGAGTTCATTCCCAGTCTAAGATCGGATTGGACCGAGCATTGTGGCAGCACATGCTGGGATTGGGCATGTGCTGGTGACAAATTTTTCTTCGTCGGGGTACCATCGCCTAAGGATCGCCGGAGAACCTGAGAGACAGCATTGGGGTTCCGACGATCAGGGGGGCCGGACGGGGTGTGTGGACGTGATTTGCCAATGTGTCGATACTTGGCCCTTATATTGGCCCCCTATCCCTCATCAAACCTCAAGTACTCACAACCCCGTAAAAAGCATTTGAGATTTTACAGGTTTGGTGCCAGTAGCCATTAAAGTGTCTAAAATGCAGACACTTTTTTCAAATGGTCACAAAATCTTGTACCCTTCGTGTTTTTAGCTGACTTTTTTTGTGCATGCCAACAAAAATACAGGGATCACATCTACCTTGTTTGGGGCGAAAACTCCTTCCAAAAAAATTTTAAAAAATCCCGAACCGTAAAAAGTTTCAAAAATCATGAAAAATAGAAAACTAGTCGTCTTGCCATGAAACTTCATGTGAAGGCTTAAGGGACCATTGTATGAATTTACAAGCCATAAAAATGGCATTGGCATGTAGAAATAAGAAGATGTGCCTAAACCCACCTACCACCCTATCGATCCACGGCTTGCGTATCCCGTCTCTCTGGCCGGCATAGTGCCCGCCCGTCTGCCCGCTCGTTTCGTCGGTTGGCTTAGGCATACGGAGTTCATTCCCAGTCTAAGATCAGACCACACCGAGGGTTGCAGCAGCAGGATCGGCAGGACACAAAGAGGGACCCGGTCGATCCCCGACTTACGCATCCCGCCCCCCTGGCCGACTGAGCGCCCGCACGCTCGTTTCGTGGGTTGACTTAGGCATACGGAGTTCATTCCCAATCTAAGATCGGACAGGACCGATGGTTGGGACAGCACATGCTGGGCTGGGGCTTGTGCCGGTGCCGCATTTTTCTTTGCCGGGGCACCATCGTCGGAGAACCTGACCGGCGACATTGGGGTTCCGATGATCGGGGGGGCCGGGGGGTGTGCGCACATGATGTGCGATGGGGGCTGGTACTTGGCCCTTATATTGGCCCCCTATCCCTCACCAAACCTCGAGAACTCACACCCCCTTAAAGAGCATTTGAGATTTTACAGGTTTGCTGCCAGTAGCCGTTAAAGTGTCTGAAATGGGGACATTTTTTTCAAATGGTCACAAAATCTTATGCAGTTCGAGTTTTTAGCTGAATTTTTTTGTGCATGCCAACAAAAATACAAGGATCACATCTACCAACTTTGGGGCCAAAACTCCTTCCGAAAAAATTTTAAAAAATCGCAAACCGCAAAAAGTTTTGAAAATCATGAAAAATAGAAAACGAGTCGTCTTGCCATGAAACTTCACATGAAGGCTTAAGGGACCATTTTATGAATTTACAAGCCATAAAAATGGCATTGGCATGCAGAAATATGAAGATGTCCCTAAACCCACCTACCACCCTATCGATCCACGGCTCGTGCATCCCGTCTCTCTGACCGGCATAGCCCCGGCCGCCCGCCCGCTCGTTTCGTCGGTTGGCATAGGCATACGGAGTTCATTCCCAGTCTAAGATCGAACCGAACTGAGGGCTACGGTAGCAGGATCGGTGGCACGCAGTGGGGGACCCGATCGATCCTCGGCTTGCGCATCCCGCCCCTCTGAATGCTCGTTTCGTGGGTTGACTTAGGCATACGGAGTTGATTCCCAGTCTAAGCATACGGAGTTCATTGCTAGTCTAAGATCGAACCAGACCGAGGGTTGCAACAGCACATGCTAGACTCGGACATGTGCTGGTGCCGTATTTTTCTTCGTCGGGGCACCATCATCGGAGCATCGTCGGAGAACCTGACCGGCGGCATTGGGGTTCCGACGATCGGGGAGGCCGAGGGGAGTGTGCGCACATGATGTGCGATGGGTGCTGGTACTAGGCCCTTATATTGGCCCCATATCCCTCACCAAACCTCGAGAACTCACACCCCTTAAAGAGCATTTGAGATTTTATAGGTTTGCTGCTAGTAGCCATTAAAGTGTCTGAAATGGGGACACTTTTTTCAAATGGTCACAAAATCTTGTACACTTAGAGTTTTTAGCTAAATTTTTTTATGCATGCCAACAAAAATACAAGGATCACGTCTACCAAGTTTGGGGCCAAAACCCCTTTTGAAAAAATTTTAAAAAATCCCGAACCGCAAAAAGATTTGGAAATCGTGAAAAATAGAAAACGAGTCGTCTTGCCATGAAACTTCACGTGAAGGCTTAAGGGACCATTGTATGAATTTACAAGCCATAAAAATGGCATTGGCATGCAGCAATATGAAGATGTGCCTAAACCCACCTACCACCCTATCGATCCACGGCTTGCGCAACCCGTCTCTCTAGCCGACGTAGTGCCCGCCCGCTCGCCTTCCCGCTCGTTTCGTCGGTTGGCTTAGGCATACGGAGATCATTACCAATCTAAGATCAGACTAGACTGAGGGTTGCGGTAGCAGGATCGGTAGCACGTAGAGGAGGACCCGACCGGTCCCCGGCTTGCGCATCCTGCCCCTCTGGTCGGCTGAGCGCCTGCACACTCATTTCATGGGTTGCTTAGGCATGCGGAGTTCATTCCTAGTCTAAGCATACGGAGTTCATTCCCAGTCTAAGATCAGACCGAACCGAGGGTTGCAACAGCAAATGCTGGGCTCGGGCATGTGCTGGTGCCGCATTTTTCTTCATCGGGGCACCATCATCGGAGCATCGTTGGAGAACCTGACCGACGGCATTGGGGTTCCAGCGATCGGGGGGGGCCAGGGGGGTCTGCGCACATGATGTGCAATGAGTGCTGGTATTGGCCCCCTATCCCTCATCAAACCTTGAGAACTCACACCCCCTTAAAGAGTATTTGAGATTTTATAGGTTTGTTGCTAGTAGCCATTAAAGTGTCTGAAATGGGGACACTTTTTTCAAATGGTCCCAAAATCTTGTACATTTTGAGTTTTTAGCTGAATTTTTTTATGCATGCCAAAAAAAATACAAGGATCATGTCTACATTGTTTAGGGCCAAAAATCCTTTCGAAAAAATTTTAAAAAATCCCAAACCGTAAAAAGTTTCAAAAATCATGAAAAATAGAAAACGAGTCGTCTTGCCATGAAACTTCACGTGAAGGCTTAAGGGACCATTGTATGAATTTACAAGCCATAAAAATGGCATTGGCATGTAGAAATATGAAGATGTGCCTAAACCCACCTACCACCCTATCGATCCACGGCTTGTGCATCCCGTTTCTTTGGCTAGCATAGTGCCCGCCCGCCCTCCCGCCTGCTCGTTTCGTCGGTTCCCTTAGGTATACGAAGTTCATTCCCAGTCTAAGATCGGACCAAATCGAGGGTTGCGGTAGTAGGATCGGCAACACACAGAGGGGGACCCGATCGATCCCCGGCTTGCGCATCCCGCCCCTCTGGCTGGCTGAACACCCCCACGCTCGTTTCGTGGGTTGATTTAGGCATACAGAGTTTATTCCCAGTCTAAGCATACGAAGTTCATTCCCAGTCTAAGATCGAACCAGACCGAGGGTTGCGGTAGCACATACTGGGCTCGGGCATGTGCTGGTGCCGCATTTTTCTTCGTCGGGGCACCATCGTCGGAGCATCGTCGGAGAACCTGACCTGTGACATTGGGGTTTCAACGATCGGGGGGGCCGGGGGGTGTGCGCACATGATGTGTGATGGGTGCTGATACTTGGCCCTTTTATTGGCCCCCTATCCCTTATCAAACCTCAAGAACTCACACCCCCTTAAAGAGCATTTGAGAATTTATAGGTTTGCTGCCAGTAGCCATTAACGTGTCTGAAATGGGGACACTTTTTTCAAATGGTCACAAAATCTTGTACAATTTGAGTTTCTAGCTGAATGTTTTTGTGCATGCCAACAAAAATACAAGGATCACATCTACCGAGTTTGGGGCCAAAACGCCTTTCAAAAAAATTTAAAAAAATCCCAAACCGTAAAAAGTTTCAAAAATCGTGAAAAATAGAAAACGAGTCGTCTTGCCATGAAACTTCACGTGAAGGCTTAAGGGACCATTGTATGAATTTACAAGCCAAAAAAATGGCATTGTCACGCTGAAATATGAAGATGTGCCTAAACCCACCTACCACCCTATCGATCCATGGCTTGTGCATCCCGTCTTTCTGGCCGGCGTAGTGCCTGCCCGCCCGCCCACCCATTCATTTCGTCGGTTGGCTTAGGCGTACGTAGTTCATTCCCAGTCTAAGATCAAATCAGACCGAGGGTTGCAGCAGCAGGATCGACAGCACGTAGAGGAGGACCTAGCCGATCCCCGACTTGTGCATTCCGCCCTTCTGGCTGGCTGAGCGCCAGTATACTCGTTTCATGGGTTGACTTAGGCATACGAAGTTCATTCCCAGTCTAAGCATACGGAGTTCATTCTCAGCCTAAGATCGGACCGAACCGAGCGTTGCGGCAGCACATGCTGGGCTCGGGCATGTGCTGGTGCCGTATTTTTCTTCGTCGGGGCACCATCGTCGGAGAACTTGACCGACGGCATTAGGGTTCCAGCAATCGGGGGGGCCGGGGGGGTGTACGTACATAATGTACGATGGGTGCTATTACTTGGCCCTCATATTGGCCCCCTATCCCTCATCAAGCCGCGAGAACTCACACTCCCTTAAAGAGCATTTGAGATTTTACAGGTTTGCTGCTAGTAGCCATTAAAGTGTCTGAAATGGGGACACTTTTTTCAAATGGTCCCAAAATCTTGCCATGAAACTTCACGCGAAGGCTTAAGGGACCATTGTATGAATTTACAAGCCATAAAAATGGCATTGGCACATATAAATATGAAGATGTGCGTAAACCCACCTACAACCATATCGATCCACGGCTTTCACATCCCGTCTCTCTGGCCGGCGTAGTGCCCGTCCGCTCGCCCGCTCGCTCATTTCGTCGGTTGGCTTAGGCATACGGAGTTCATTCCTAGTCTAAGATTGGACCGGACTGAGGTTGTGGCAGCAGGATCGGCAGGATGCAGAAAGGGACCCGGCCGATCCCCGGCTTACGCATCCCACCCCCTTGGCCGACTGAACGCGCGCACGCTCGTTTCAAGGGTTGACTTAGGCATACGAAGTTCATTCCCAATCTAAGCATACGTAGTTCATTCCCAATGTAAGATCGGATTGGACCGAGGGTTGCGACAGCACATGCTGGGTTGGGGCATGTGCTGGTGCCGTATTTTTCTTCACCGGGGCACCATCGCCAGAGCATTATCGGAGAACCTGATCGTCGACATTAGGGTTCGGGCGATCGGGGGGGCCGGGGGGTGTGCGCACATGATGTGCGATGGATGCTGAACTTCGCCCTTATATTGGCCCCCTATCCCTCATCAAACCTCGAGAACTCACACCCCCTTAAAGAGCATTTGAGATTTTACAGGTTTGCTGCCAGTAGCCATTAAAGTGTCTAAAATGGGGACACTTTTTCTAAATGGTCACAAAATCTTGTACACTTTGAGTTTTTAGCTGAATTGTTTTCTGCATGCCAACAAAAATACAAGGATCACGTCTACCAAGTTTGGGGCCAAAACTCCTTCCGAAAAAATTTTAAAAAATCTTGAACCGCAAAGAGTTTCAAAAATCATGAAAAATAGAAAACGAGTCGTCTTACCATGAAACTTCACGTGAAGGCTTAAGGGACCATCGTATGAATTTACAAGCCATAAAAATGGCATTGGCATGCAGAAATATGAAGATGTGCCTAAACCCACCTACCACCCTATCGATCCACGGCTTGCGCATCCCGTCTCTTTGGCCAGCGTAGTACCCGTCCGCCCACCCGCACGCTCATTTCGTCGGTTGGCTTAGGCACACGGAGTTCATTCCCAGTCTAAGATCAGACCGGACCGAGGGTTACAGTAGCACGATCGGCAGCATGCAGAGGGGGAGCCAGCTGATCCCTGGCCTGTGCATCCCGCCCCTCTGGCAGGCTGAGCGCCCACACGCTCGTTTCGTGGATTGACTTAGGCATACAGAGTTCATTCCCAGTCTAAGCACACACAATTCATTCCCAGTCTAAGATTGGACCGGACTGAGGGTTACGGTAGCACATGTTGGGCTCGGGCATGTGCTGGTGCCGCATTATTCTTCACCGGGGCACCATCTCCAGAGAAACTGACCGACAGCATTGGGGTTCCGACGATCGGGGGGGCCGAGGGGGTGTGCGCACATGATGTGTGATGGGTGCTGGTACTAGGCTCTTATATTGGCCCCCAATCCCTCATCAAACCTCGAGAACTCACACCCCCTTAAAGAGCATTTGAGATTTAACAGGTTTGCTGCCAGTAGCCATTAAAGTGTCTGAAATGGGGACACTTTTTTCAAATGGTCACAAAATCTTATGCACTTTGAGTTTTTAGCTGAATTTTTTTACGCATGCCAAAAAAATACAAGGATCACATCTACCAAGTTTGGGGCCAAAAATCCTTCTGAAAAAATTTTAAAAAATCCCGAACCGTAAATAGTTTCAAAAATCGTGAAAAATAGAAAACGAGTCATCTTGCCATGAAACTTCACGTGAAGGCTTAAGGGACCATTGTATGAATTTACAAGCCATAAAAATGGCATTGGCACGCAGCAATATGAAGATGTGCCTAAACCCACCAACTATCTTATCGATCCACGGCTTGCGCATCCAGTCTCTCTGGCCAGCGTAGTGCCCGCTTGCCCGCCCGCCTGCTCGTTTGGTGGTTGGCTTAGGCATATGGAGTTAATTCCCAGTCTAAGATCAGACCAGACTGAGGGTTGTGACAGCAGGATTGGTAGCACGTGAGGGGGACCCGATTGATCCCCGGCTTGTGCATCCTGCCCCTCTGGCCGACTGAGCGCCCATACGCTCATTTCGTGGGTTGACATAGGCATACGGAGTTCATTCCCAGTCTAAGATCAAACCGGACCAAGGGTTACGGCAGCACATGCTGTGCTCAGGCATGTGTTGGTGCCACATTTTTCTTCCCTTGGGCACCATCACCGGAGCATCGTCGGAGAACCTGACCGACGGCATTGGGGTTCCGACGATCGGGGGGGTCGGGGGGTGTGCGCGCACATGATGTGCGATGGGTGCTGGTACTTGGCCATTATATTGGCCCCTATCCCTCATCAAACCTCGAGAACTCACACTCCCTTAAAGAGCATTTGAGATTTTACAGGTTTGCTGCCAGTAGCCGTTAAAGTGTCTGAAATGGGGGCACTTTTTTCAAATGGTCACAAAATCTTGTACACTTCAACTTTTTAGCTGAATTTTTTGTGCATGCTAACAAAAATACAAGGATCACGTCTAACAAGTTTGGGGCCGGAACGCCTTTCGAAAAAATTTTAAAAAATCCCGAACCGTAAAAAGTTATGAAAATCATGAAAAATAGAAAATGAGTCGTCTTGCCATGAAACTTCACGTGAAGGCTTAAGGGACAATTGTATGAATGTACAAGCCATCAAAATGGAATTGGCACGCAAAAATATGAAGATACGCGAAAACCCACCTACCACCCTATCGATCCACCGTTTATGCATCCCGTCTCTCTGGCCGGCGTAGTGCCCGCCCACCCGCCCGCCCGCTCATTTCGTCAGTTGGCTTAGGCATACGGAGTTCATTCCCAGTCTAAGATCCGACCAGACCGAGGGTTACGGCAGTAGGATCAGCAGTACGCAGAGGGGGACCTAGCCGATCCACGGTTTGCGCATCCTGCCCTTCTGGCTGACTGAGCGCCCGCACGCTAGTTTCATGGGTTGACTTAGGCATACGGAGTTCATTCCCAGTCTAAGCATACGGAGTTCATTCCCAGTCTAAGATCGGATCGGACCGAAGGTTGCGACAGCACATGCTGGGCTCGGGCGCGTGCTGGTGCTGCATTTTTCTTCACCGGGGCACGATCCCTGGAGAACTTGACTGGCGGCATTGGGGTTCCGACGATCGGCGGGCCGGGGGGTGTACGCATATGATGTATGATGGGTGCTGGTACTTGGCCCTTATATTGGCCCCCTATCCCTCATCAAACCTCAAGCACTCACACCCCATTAAAGGGCATTTGACATTTTCCAGGTTTGCTGCCAGTAGCCATTAAAGTGTTTGAAATGGGGACACTTTTTTCAAATGGTCACAAAATCTTGTACACTTCGAGGTTTTAGCTAAATTTTTTTTTGCATGCCAAAAAAAATAAAAGGATCACATCTACCAAGTTTGGGGCCAAAACTCCTTCCAAAAAAATTTTGAAAATCATGAAAAATAGAAAATGAGTCGTCTTGCCATGAAACTTCACGTGAAGGCTTAAGGGACCATTGTATGAATTTACAAGCCATAAAAATGGCATTGGCATGCAGAAATATGAAGATGTACCTAAACCCACCTACCACCCTATCGATCCACGGCTTACGCATCCCATCTCTCTGGTCGACGTAGTGCCCGCCCGTTTGTTTTGTCGGTTGGCTTAGGCATACGTAGTTCATTACCAGTCTAAGATCGGATCGGATCGAGGGTTACAGCAGTAGGATCAGCCGCACACGGAGGGGGACCCAGCCAATCCCTTGCTTGCACATCCCGCCCCTCTGATCGGCTGAGCGCCCGCACGCTCGTTTCGTGGGTTGACTTAGGCATACGGAGTTCATTCCCAGTCTAAGCATATGGAGTTCATTCCCAGTCTAGGATTGGACTGGACCGAGGGTTGCGGCAGCACATGCTGGGCTCGGACATGTGCTGGTGCCGCATTTCTTTTCGTCGGGGCACCATCGTCGGAGCATCGCCGGAGAACCTATCCGGCGAGATTAGGGTTTTGGCAATCGAGTGGGCCGGGGGGGTGTGCGCACATGATGTGTGATGGGTGCTGGTACTTGGCCCTTATATTGGCCCCCTATCCCTCATCAAACCTCAAGAACTCACACCCCCTTAAAGAGCATTTGAGGTTTTACAGGTTTGCTGCCAGTAGCCATTAAAGTGTCTTAAATGGGGACACATTTTTCAAATGGTCACAAAATCTTGTACACTTCGAGTTTTTGGCTGAATTTTTTTTTGCATGCGAACAAAAATACAAGGATCACGTCTACCAAGTTTGGGGCCAAAACACCTATAGAAAAAATTTTAAAAAATCTTGAAACGCAAAAAATTTCAAAAATCGTGAAAAATAGAAAACGAGTCATCTTGCCATGAAACTTCAAGTCAAGGCTTAAGGGACCATTGTATGAATTTAAAAGCCATCAAAATGGAATTGGCGGGCAAAAATATGAAGATGTACCTTAACCCACCTACCACCCTATCGATCCACGGCTTGCGCATCTCGTCTCTCTGGCTTAGGCATTCGGAGTTCATTCCCAGTCTAAGATCAGACCAGACCGAGGGTTGCGGCAGCAGGATCGGTAGCACACAGAGGGGGACCCGGCCGATCCCCGACTTGCACATCCCGCCCCGCTGGCCGGTTGAGTGCCTGCACGCTCATTTCGTGGGTTGACTTAGGCATACCGAGTTCATTCCAGTCTAAGCATACGAAGATCATTCCCAGTCTAAGATCGGACCGGACCGAGGGTTGCGGTAGCATATGCTGGGCTCGAGCATGTGCTGGTGCAACATTTTTCTTCGCCGGGGAACCAACGTCGGACCATCACAGGAGAACCTGACCGACGACATTGGGGTTCCGACGATCGGGGGGGGTACGCACATGATGTGCGATAGGTGCTCGTACTTGGCCCTTATATTGGCCTCCTATCCCTCATCAAACCTTGAGAACTCACACTCCCTTAAAGAGCATTTGAGATTTTACAGGTTTGCTGCCAGTAGCCATTAAAGTGTTTGAAATGGGGACACTTTTTTTAAATGGTCACAAGATCTTGTACACTTCGAGTTTTTAGCTGAATTTTTTGTGCATGCCAACAAAAATACAAGGATGACATCTACCAAGTTTGTCCCCAACACTCCTTCCGAAAAAATTTAAAAAAATCCCGAACCGTAAAAAGTTTCAAAAATCATGAAAAATAGAAAATGAGTCGTCTTGCCATGAAACTTCACGTGAAGGCTTAAGGGACCACTGTATGAATTTACAAGCCATCAAAATGGCATTGGCATGCAAAAATATGAAGATGTGCCTAAACCCACCTACCACTTTATCGATCCACGGCTTGCGCATCCCGTCTCTCTGTCGGCATAGTGCTCACCCGCCCGCCCGCCCGCTCATTTTGTCGGTTGGCTTAGGCATACAGAGTTCATTCCCAGTCTAAGATATGACCAGATCGAGGGTTGCGGCAGCAGGATCGACAGCACACAGAGGGGGACCCGGTCGATCAACGGCTTGCGCATCCCACCACTCTGGCCTGCTGAGCACCCGCACGATCGTTTCATGGGTTGACTTAGGCATACGGAGTTCATTCCCAGAGTTCATTCCCAGTCTAAGATCAGATCAGACTGAGGGTTGCGGTAGCACATGCTGGGCACGGGCATGTGCTGATGCCGTATTTTTCTTCGTCGGGACACCATCGCCCGAGAACTTGACGGCGGCATTGGGGTTCCAGCGATCGGGGGGGCCCGGGGGGTATGCGAACATGATGCGCGTTGGATGCTGCTACTTGGCCCTTATATTGGCCCCCTGTCCCTCATCAAACCTCGAGAACTCACACCCCCTTAAAGAGCATTTAAGATTTTACAGGTTTGTTGCCAGTAGCCATTAAAGTGTCTGAAATGGGGATACTTTTTTCAAATGGGCACAAAATCTTGTACACTTCGACTTTTTAGCTGAATTTTTTTGTGCATGCCAACAAAAATACAAAGATCACGCCTAAGTTTGGGGTCAAAACTCCTTCTAAAAAAATTTTAAAAAATCCCGAACCGTGAAAAGTTTCAAAAATCGTGAAAAATAGAAAATGAGTCGTCTTGCCATGAAACTTCAAGTCAAGGCTTAAGGGACCATTGTATGAATTTACAAGCCATAAAAATGGCATTGGCTGGCAGAAATATGAAGATGTGCCTAAACCCACCCACCACCCTATCGATCCATGGCTTGCGCATCCTATCTCTCTGGTCGGTGTAGTGCCCGCCCGCCCGCCCGCCCGCTCTTTTCGTCGGTTGGCTTAGGCATACGGAGTTCATTCCTAGTCTAAGATTAGACCGGACTGAGGGTTATGGTAGCAGGATTGGCAGCACATAGAGGGGGACCCGACCGATCCCTGGCTTGCGCATCCTGCCCCGCTGGCCGGCTTAGCGCCCGCACGCTCATTCCATGGGTTGACTTAGGCATACGGAGTTCATTCCCAGTCTAAGCATACGGAGATAATTCCCAGTCTAAGATCGGACCAGACTGAGGGTTGTGGCAGCACATGCTGGGCTCGAGAATGTGCTGGTGAAACATTTTTCTTCACCGGGGCACCATCGTCGGAGCATCGCTAGAGAACCTGATCGACGGCATTGGGGTTCCGACGATCAGGGGGGTGTGCACACATGATGTGCGATGGGTGCTCGTACTTGGCCCTTATATTGTCCCCCTATCCCTCATGAAACCTCAAAAACTCACACCCCCTTAAAGAGCATTTGAGATTTTACAGGTTTGCTGTCAGTAGCCATTAAAGTGTCTGAAATGGGGACACTTTTTTTTAAATGGTCACAAAATCTTGTACACTTCGAGTTTTTAGCTGAATTTTTTTGTGCATGCCAATAAAAATACAAGGATCACATCTACCAAGTTTGTCCCCAAAACTGCTTTCGAAAAAATTTTAAAAAATCCCGAACCGTAAAAAGTTTCAAAAATCTTGAAAAATAGAAAACGAGTCGTCTTGCCATGAAACTTCAGGTGAAGGCTTAAGGGACCATTGTATGAATTTACAAGCCATCAAAATGGCATTGGCA
This sequence comes from Durio zibethinus, assembly GCF_047325235.1. Lineage (NCBI taxonomy): Eukaryota > Viridiplantae > Streptophyta > Magnoliopsida > Malvales > Malvaceae > Durio > Durio zibethinus. Next base: position 17,257,255 of record NC_143162.1, on the reverse strand, counting down.
TGCAGAAATATGAAGATGTGCCTAAACCCACCTACCATCCTATCGATCCACGACTTGCACATTACGTCTCCCTGGCCGGTGTAGTGCCCGCCCCCCGCCCGCTCGTTTCATCGGTTGGCTTAGGCATACGGAGTTCATTCCCATCTAAGATCGGATCAGACCAAGGGTTGCAGTAGCAAGATAGGCAGCACGCAAAAGGGGACCCAGCTAATCCCTGGCTTGCTCATCCTGGCCCTCTGGCCGACTGAGCGCCCGCACGCTCGTTTCGTGGGTTGACTTAGGCATACAGAGTTCATTCCCAGTCTAAGCATACGGAGTTCATTCCCAGTCTAAGATCGGCCCAGACCGAGGGTTACAGCAGCACATGCTGGGCTCGGGCATGTGCTGGTGCTGCATTTTTCTTCACCGGGGCACCATCGCCAGAGCATCACCGGAGAACCTGACCGGCGGCATTGGGGTTCCGGCGATCGGGGGAGCCGGGGGGAAGTGTGCGCACATGATGTGTGATGGGTGCTAGTACTTGGCCCTTATATTGGCACCCTATCCCTCATCAAACCTTGAGAACTGACACCCCTTTAAAGAGCATTTGAGATTTTATAGGTTTGCTTCTAGTAGCCACTAAAGTGTCTGAAAATGGGGGCACTTTTTTCAAATGGTCACAAAATCTTGTACACTTCAAGTTTTTAGCTGAATTTTTTTTTGCATGCCAAAAAAAATACAAGGATAACGTCTACCAAGTTTGGGGCCAAATGTCCTTCCGAAAAAATTTTAAAAAATCCCAAACCTCGAAAAGTTTCAAAAATCATGAAAAATAGAAAACAAGTCATCTCGCCATGAAACTTCACGTGAAGGCCTAAGGGACCATTGTATGAATTTACAAGCCATAAAAATGGCATTGGCACGTAGAAATATGAAATTGTGCCTAAACCCACCTACCACTCTATCGATCCACGGCTTACGTATCCCGTCTCTCTGGCCGGCGTAGTGCCCACCCGCCCGATCGTTTCATCGGTCGGCTTAGGCATACGGAGTTCCTTCCCAGTCTAAGATATGACCAGATCGAGGGCTACGGTAGTAGGATTGGCAGCACACAGAGGGGGACCCGGTCGATCCACAGCTTACGCATCCTGCCCCTTTGGTCGGCTGAACACCCGCACGCTCGTTTCGTGGGTTGACTTAGGCATACGAAGTTCATTCCTAGTCTAAGCATACGGAGTTCATTCCCAGTCTAAGATCGGATCAGACCGAGGGTTGCAGCAGCACATGCTGGGCTCGGCCATGTGCTGGTGTCGCATTTTTCTTCACTGGGCACCATCGTCGGAGTACTTGACGGGCGGCATTGGGGTTTCGACGATCGGGGGGGCCGGGGGGTGTACGCACATGCTGTGCGATGGGTGCTGATACTTGGCCCTTATATTGGCCCCCTATCCCTCATCAAACCTCAAGCACTCACACCCCATTAAAGGGCATTTGACATTTTCTAGGTTTGCTGCCAGTAGCCATTAAAGTGTTTGAAATGGGGACACTTTTTTCAAATGTTCACAAAATCTTGTACACTTCGAGGTTTTAGCTAAATTTTTTTTTGCATGCCAAAAAAAATAAAAGGATCACATCTACCAAGTTTGGGGCCAAAACTCCTTCCAAAAAAATTTTGAAAATCATGAAAAATAGAAAATGAGTCGTCTTGCCATGAAACTTCACGTGAAGGCTTAAGGGACCATTGTATGAATTTACAAGTCATAAAAATGGCATTGGCACGCAGAAATATGAAGATGTGCCTAAACCCACCTACCACCCTATTGATCCACGGCTTGCGCATCCCGTCTCTCTGGCCGGCGTAGTGCCCGCCCGCCCACCTGCCCGCTCGTTCGTTTCGTTGGTCGGCTTAGGCATACGGAGTTCATTCCCAGTCTAAGCATACGGAGTTCATTCCAAGTCTAAGATCGGACCGAACCAAGGGTTGCGGTAGCACATGCTGGGCTCGGGTATGTGCTGGTGTCGCATTTTTCTTTGGGGCACCATCACCGGAGCATCACGGGAGAACCTGACCGGCGGCATTGGGGTTTCGGCCATCGGGGGGGCCGGGGGGTGTGCGCAAATGATGTGCGATGGGTGCTGGAACTTGGCCCTTATATTGGCCCCCTATCCCTCATCAAACCTCGAGAACTCACACCGCCTTAAAGAGCATTTGAGATTTTACAAGTTTGCTGCCAGTAGCAATTAAAGTGTCTGAAATGGCAACACTTTTTTCAAATGGTCACAAAATCTTGTACACTTCGAGTTTTTAGCTGAATTTTTTTGTGCATGCCAACAAAAATACAAGGATAACGTTTACCAAGTTTGGGGCCAAAACTCCTTCCAAAAAATTTTTAAAAGATCCCGAATCGTAAAAGGTTTTAAAAATCGTGAAAAATAGAAAACGAGTCGTCTCACCATGAAACTTCACGTGAAGGCTTAAGGGACCATTGTATGAATTTAGAAGCCATAAAAATGGCATTGGCACGTAGAAATATGAAGATGTGCCTAAACCCACTTACCACCCTATCGATCCACGGCTTGCGCTTCCCGTCTCTCTGGCCGGCGTAGTGCCCACCCGCCCGCCCGCCCGCCCGCTCGTTTTGCTGGTGGGCTTAGGCATACGAAGTTCATTCCCAATCTAAGATCGGACCAGACCAAGGGTTACGGTAGCAAGATTGACAGCACGCAGAGGGGGACCCGGTCGATCCCCGGCTTGCGCATCCCGCCCCTCTGGCCAGCTGATCGACCGTACGCTCGTTTCGTGGGTTGACCTAGGCATACAGCGTTCATTCCCAGTCTAAGATCAGATTGGGCCAAGGGTTGTAGAGTAGGATCGACAACACGCAGAGGGGGACCCGACCGATCCCCAGCTTGCACATCCCGTCCGTCTGGCCGGCTGAGCGCCCGCACGCTCGTTTTGTGGGTTGACCTAGGCATACGGAATTCATTCCCAGTCTAAGCATACGGAGTTCATTCCCAGTCTAAGATCAGACCGAACCGAGGGTTGCGGTAGCACGCAGAGGAGGACCCGACCGATCCTCGGCTTACGCATCCCGCCCCTCTGGCCAGCTGAGCACCCGCACGCTCGTTTCGTGGGTTGACTTAGGCATACGGAGTTTATTCCCAGTCTAAGCGTACGGAGTTCATTCCTAGTCTAAGATTGGATCAGACCGAGGGTTGCGGTAGCACATGCTGGGCTCGGGCATGTGCTGGTGCTACATTTTTCTTCGTCGGTGCACCATCGTCGGAGCATCGCCGGAGAACCTGATCGACGACAGTGGGGTTCCACCGATCGGGAGGGCCGAGGGGTGTGCGCACATGATGTGCGATGGGTGCTGGTACTTGGCCCTTATATTGGCCCCCTATCCCTCATCAATCCTTGAGAACTCACACCCCCTTAAAGAGCATTTGAGAGCTTACTGATTTGCTGCAAGTAGCCTTTAAAGTGTCTGAAATGGGGACACTTTTTTCAAATGGTCTCAAAATCTTGTACACTTCGAGTTTTTAGCTGAATTTTTTTGTGCATGCCAACAAAATACAAGTATCATGTCTACCAAGTTTGGACCCAAAACTCCTTCCGAAAAAATTTAAAAAAATCTCAAACCGTAAAAAGTTTCAAAAATCATGAAAAATAGAAAACGAGTCGTCTTGCCATAAAACTTCATGTGAATGCTTAAGGGACCATTGTACGAATTTACAAGCCATAAAAATGGCTTTGGCATGTAGAAATATGAAGATGTGCCTAAACCCACCTACCACCCTATCGATCCACGACTTACGCATCCCGTCTCTCTGGCCGACGTAGTGCCCACCCGCCTGCCCGCCCGTTCGTTTCGTCGATTGGCTTAGGCGTACGGAGTTCAATCGCAGTCCAAGATTGGACCAGACCGAGGGTTGCGGTAGTAGGATAGGTAGCACGCAGAGAGGGACCCGACCGATCCCCGGCTTGCGCATCCCGCCCCTCTGGCCAGCTGAGCACCCGCACGCTCGTTTAATGGGTTGACTTAGGCATACGGAGTTTATTCCCAGTCTAAGCGTACGGAGTTCATTCCCAGTCTAAGATTGGACCGAATCGAGGGTTACAGTAGTAGGATCGGTAACACGTAAAGGGGGACCCGACCGATCCTCGGCTTGTGCATCCCGCCCCTCTGGTCGGCTGAGCGCCCGCACGCTCGTTTCGTGGGTTGACCTAGGCAAACGGAGTTCATTCCCAGTCTAAGCATACAGAGTTCATTCCCAGGCTAAGATCAGATCGGACCGAGGGTTGCGACAGTACATGCTGGGCTCGGGCATGTGTTGGTGTCGAATTTTTCTTTATCGGGGCAACATCGTCGGAGCATCGCCGGAGAACCTGACCGGCGGCATTGAGGTTCCGACGATCGAGGGGGCCGGGGGGAGTGTGCGCACATGATGTGCAATGGGTGGTGGTAGTTGACCCTTATATTGGCCCCCTATCCATCATCAAACCTTGAGAACTCACACCCCCTTAATGTGCATTTAAGATTTTACAGGTTTGCTGCCAGTAGCCATTAAAGTGTCTGAAATGGGGACACTTTTTTCAAATGGTCACAAAATCTTGTACACTTCGAGTTTTTAGCTGAATTTTTTTGTGCATGCCAACAAAAATACAAGGATCACGTCTACCAAGTTTTGGGCCAAAACTCCTTCCGAAAAAATTTTAAAAAAATCCCGAACCGCAAAAAGTTTCAAAAATCGTGAAAAATAGAAAATGAGTCGTCTTACCATGAAACTTCACGTGAAGGCTTAAGGGACCATTGTATGAATTTACAAGCCACAAAAATGGCATTCGCATACAGAAATATGAAGATGTGCCTAAACCCACCTACCACCCTATCGGTCCACGGCTTGCGCATCCCGTCTCTGGCTGGCATAGTGCCCACCCGCTCGTTTCATCGGTTGGCTTAGGCATACGGAGTTCATTCCCAGTCTAAGATCATACCGGATCGAGGGTTGTGGCAGCAGGATCGGCAGCACACCGAGGGGTACCCGGCCGATCCCCGGCTTGCGCATCCTGCCCCTCTCGCCGATTGAGCACCCGCACGCTCGTTTCGTGGGTTGACTTACGCATACGGAGTTCATTCCCAGTCTAAGCATACGGAGTTCATTCCCAATCTAAGATCGGACCAGACCGAGGGTTGCGGCTGCACATACTGGGCTCAGGCATGTGCTGGTGCCGTATTTTTCTTCGTCGGGGCACCATCACCGGGCATCGCCGAAGAACCTGGCCGACGGCATTACGGTTCCGACGATCGGGGGGGCCGGGGGGTGTGCGCACATGATGTGCGATGGGTACTGGTACTTGGCCCTTATATTGGCCCTCTATCTCTCATCAAACCTCGAGAACTCACAGCCCCTTAAAGAGCATTTGAGATTTTACAGGTTTGCTGCTAGTAGCCATTAAAGTGTCTGAAATGGGGACACTTTTTTCAAATGGTCACAAAATCTTATACAGTTCGAGTTTATAGCTAAATGTTTTTGTGCATGCCAACAAAAATACAAGGGTCACGTCTACCAAGTTTGGGGCCAAAAACCTTCGGAAAAAATTTTAAAAAAATCTCGAACCGCAAAAAGTTTCAAAAATCGTGAAAAATAGAAAACGAGTCGTCTTGCCATGAAACTTCACGTGAAGGCTTAAGGGACCATTTTATGAATTTACAAGCCATAAAAATGGCATTGGCATGCAGAAATATGATGATGTCCCTAAACCCACCTACCACCCTATCGATCCACGGCTTTTGCATCCCGTCTCTCTGGCCGGCGTAGTCCCCGCCCACCCGTCCGCTCGTTTTGTCGATTGGCATAGGCATACGAAGTTCATTCCTAGTCTAAGATCGGACCGAATTGAATGTTATGGTAGCAGGATCGGTAGCACATAGAGTGGGACCCGACCGATCCCCTGCTTGCGTATCTCGCCCCTCTAGCCGGCTGAGTGCCCGTACGCTCGTTTCATGGATTGACTTAAGCATGCAGAGTTCATTCCCAGTCTAAGATCTGACCGGACCGAGGGTTGCGGCAGCATGTGCTGGGCTCGTGCTTGTGCTGGTGCCATATTTTTCATCGCCGTGGCACCATCGCCAGAGCATCACTGGAGAACCTGACCGGCCGCATTAGGGTTCCGACGATCGGAGGGGCCGAGGGGGGTGTGCGCACATCATGTGCGATGGGTGCTGGTATTGGCCCTTATTTTGGCCCCCTATCCCTTATCAAACCTTGAGAACTCACACCCCCTTAAAGAGCATTTGAGATTTTACAGGTTTGCTGCCAGTAGCCATTAATGTGTCTGAAATGGGGACACTTTTTTCAAATGGTCACAAAATCTTTTACACTTTGAGTTTTTAGCTGAATGTTTTTGTGCATGCCAACAAAAATACAAGGATCACGTTTACCAAGTTTGGGGCCAAAACTCCTTCCGAAAAAATTTTAAAAAATCTCGAACTGTAAAAACTTTCAAAAATCGTGAAAAATAGAAAACAAGCCGTCTTGCCATGAAACTTCACCTGAAGGCTTAAGGGACCATTGTATGAATTTAGAAGCCATAAAAATGGCATTGGCATGCAGAAATATGAAGATGTGCCTAAACCCACCAACCACCTATCGATCCACGGCTTGCGTATCCCGTCTCTCTGGCCGACGTAGTGCCTGCCCGCCCGTCCGCTCGTTTTGTCAGTTGGCTAAGGCATACGAAGTTCATTCCCAGTTTAAGATTAGACCGGACCAAGGGTTATGGCAGTAGGATCGGCAGCACACAGAGTGGAACCTGGCCGATTCCCGGCTTGCGCATCCCGCCACTTTGGCCGGCTGATCGCCCACACGCTCATTTCGTGTGTTGACTTAGGCATACGGAGTTCATTGCTAGTCTAAGCATACGGAGTTCATTCCCAGTCTAAGATCAGACCATACCGAGGGTTGTGGCAGCACATGCTGGGCTCGGGCAGGTGTTGGTATCGTATTTTTCTTCACCGGGGCACCATTGTCGGAGCATCACTGGAGAACCTAACCGGCGGCATTGGGGTTCCGGTGATCGGGGGGCCGGGGGGTGTGTGCAGATGATGTGCGATGGGTGTGGGTACTTGGCCCTTATTTTGGCCCCCTATCCCTCGTCAAACCTCGAGAACTCACACCCCCTTAAAGAGCATTTGAGATTTTACAGGTTTGCTGCGAGTAGCCATGAAAGTTTCTGAAATGGGGACACTTGTTTCAAATGGTCAAAAAATCTTGTACACTTCGAGTTTTTAGCTGAAGTTTTTTGTGCATGCCAACAAAAATACAAGGATCATGTCTACCTGGTTTGGGGCCAAAACTCATTCCGAAAAAAATTTAAAAAATCTTGAACCGCAAAAAGTTTTGAAAATTGTGAAAAATGGAAAACGAGTCGTCTTGCCATGAAACTTCACGTGAAGGCTGAAGGAACAATTGTATGAATTTACAAGCCATAAAAATGGCATTGGCATGCAGAAATATGAAGATGTGCCTGAACCCAACTACCACCCTATCATCCACGGCTTGCGCATCTCGTCTCTCTGGTCGGTGTAGTGCCCGCCCGCCTGCCCACCTGCTTGTTTTGTCGGTTGGCTTAGGCATACAGAGTTCATTCTCAGTCTAAGATCAGACCGGACCAAGGGTTGTGGTAGCACGCAGAGGGGGACTCGGCCGATCCCCGACTTGCACATCCCGCCCCTCTGGCCGGTTAAGCACCCGCGCGCTCGTTTCGTGAGTTGACTTAGGCATACAGAGTTCATTCCCAGTCTAAGATCGGATCAGACCGAGGGTTGCGATAGACATGCTGGGCTCGAGCATGTGCTGGCGCCACATTTTTCTTCGTCAGGGCGCCATCGTCGGAGAACCTGACCGGCAGCATTGAGGTTCCGATGATTGGGGTGGCCGGGGCGGTGTGCGCACATGATGTGCGATGGGTGCTGGTACTTGGCCCTTATATTGGCCCCCTATCCCTCATCAAACCTCAAGAGCTCACACCCCCTTAAAGAACATTTGAGATTTTATAGGTTTGCTGCCAGTAGCCATTAAAGTGTCTGAAATGGGGACACTTTTTTCAAATGGTCACAAAATGTTGTACACTTCGAGTTTCTAGCTGAATTTTTTTGTGCATGCCAATAAAAATACCAGGATCACGTCTACCAAGTTTGGGGCCAAAACCCCTTCTAAAAAAATTTTAAAAAATCCCAAACCGAAAAAAGTTTTAAAAATCATGAAAAATAGAAAACGAGTCATCTTGCCATGAAACTTCACGTGAAGGCTTAAGGGACCATTGTATGAATTTACAAGCCATAAAAATGGCATTGGCATGCAGAAATATGAAGATGTGCCTAAACCCACCTACCACCCTATCGATCCACGGCTTGCGCATCCCATATCTCTGGCCGGCGTAGTGCCCGCCCGCCAGGCCGCCTGCCCGCTCATTTCGTCGGTTGGCTTAGGCATACAGAGTTCATTCCCAGTCTAAGATCAGACCGGACCAAGGGTTGCAGTAGCAAGATCGGTAGCACGTAGAGGGGGACGCGATCAATCCCCAGCTTGTGCATCCCACCACTCTGGCTGGCTGAGCGCCCATACGCTAATTTCGTGGGTTGACTTAGGCATACGAAATTCATTCCCAATCTAAGCATACGGAGTTCATTCTCAGTCTAAGATCAGACCGGACTGAGGGTTGCGATAGCACAAGCTGGGCTCGGGCTTGTGCTAGTGCCGTATTTTTCTTCGCCGGGGCACCATCGTCGGAGAACCTGACCGATGGCATTGGCGTTCCGACGATCGGGGGGCCGAGGGGGGTGTACACACATGATATGCATTGGGTGCTGGTACTTGGCCCTTATATTGGCCCCCTATCCCTCATCAAACCTCGAGAACTCACACCCCCTTAAAGAACATTTGAGATTTTACAGGTTTGCTGCCAGTAGCCATTAAAGTGTCTGAAATGGGGACACTTTTTTCAAATGATCACAAAATCTTGTAAACTTCGAGTTTTTAGCTGAATGTTTTTGTGCATGCAAAAAAAATACAAGGATCACGTCTACCAAGTTTATGGCCAAAGCTCTTTCCAAAAAAATTTTAAAAAATCCCGAACCGTAAAAAGTTTCAAAAATCATGAAAAATAAAAAACGAGTCGTCTTGCCATGAAGCTTCACGTGAAGGCTTAAGGGACCATTGTATGAATTTACAAGCCATAAAAATGGCATTGGCACGCAAAAATATGAAGATGTGCCTAAACCCACCTACCACCTTATCGGTCCACGGCTTGCGCATCCCGTCTCTCTGGGCGGCATAGTGCCCGCCTGCCCGTCCGCTCGTTTCATCGGTTGGCTTAGGCATATGGAGTTCATTCCCAGTCTAAGATCAGACCGGACCGAGGGTTGTGACAGCAGGATTGGTAGCACGCAGAGGGGGACCCAGTCGATCCCCGACTTGCGTATCCCGCCCATCTGGCCGGCTGAACACCCGCACGCTCATTTCATAGGTTGACTTAGGCATACGGAGTTCATTCCCAGTCTAAGATCGGACTGGACCGAGGGTTGCGGCAGCACATGTTGGGCCCGGGTATGTGCTGGTGTCACATTTTTCTTCATCGGGGCACCATCGCTTGAGCATCACCGGAGAACGTATCCGGCGGCATTGGGGTTCCGACGATCGGGGGGGCCGGGGGTTGTGCGCACATGATGTACGATGGGTGCTGGTACTTGGCCCTTATATTGGCCCCCTATCCCTCATCAAACCTCGAGAACTCACACCCCCCTAAAGAGCATTTGAGAATTTACAGGTTTGCTACCAGTAGCCATTAAAGTGTCTGAAATGGGGACACTTTTTTCAAATGGTCACAAAATCTTGTACACTTCGAGTTTTTTCCTGAATTTTTTTATGCATGCCAAGAAAAATACAAGGATCATGTCTACCAAGGTTGGGGCTAAAACTCCATCCGAAAAAATTTTAAAAAATCCCGAACCGCAAGAAGTTTCAAAAATCATGAAAAATAGAAAATGAGTCGTCTTGCCATGAAACTTCACGTGAAGGCTTAAGGGACCATTGTATGAATTTACAAGCCATAAAATTGGCATTGGCACGTAGAAATATGAAGATGTGCCAAAACCCACCTACCGCCCTATCGATCCAAGGCTTGCGCATCCCGTCTCTTTGGCCAGCGTAATGCCTGCCCACCCGCCCGCTTGCTTCGTCGGTTGGCTTAGGCATACGAATTTTATTCCTAGTCTCAGATCAGACCACACCAAGGGTTGCAGCAGCAAGATCGGTAGCACGCAGAAGTGGACCCGATCGATCCCCGGCTTGCGTATCCCACCCCCCTGGCCGGCTGAGCTCCGGCACGCTCGTTTCGTGGGTTGACTTAGGCATAAGAAGTTCATTCCCAGTCTAAGATCGGACCAGACCGAGGGTTGCGATAGCACATGCTGTGCTCGGGCCTGTACTGGTGCCGCATTTTTCTTCGTCGGGGCACCATCACCGGAGCATCCTAGGAGAACTTGACCAGCGGCATTAGGGTTCCAACGATCGACGGGTCGGGGGGTACGCACATCATGTGCGATGGGTGCTGGTACTTGGGCCTTATATTGGCCCCCTATCCCTCATCAAACCTCGTGAACTCACACCCCCTTAAAGAGCAATTGAGATTTTACAGGTTTGCTGCCAGTAGCCATTAAAGTGTCTGAAATGGGCACACTTTTTTCAAATGGTCACAAAATCTTGTACACTTCGAGTTTTTAGCTGAATTTTTTTGTGCATTCCAACAAAAATACAAGGATCACGTCTACCAAGTTTTGGGCCAAAACTCCTTCCGAAAAAATTTTTAAAAAATCCCGAACCGCAAAAAGTTTCAAAAATCGTGAAAAATAGAAAACGAGTTGTCTTGCCATGAAACTTCACGTGAAGGCTTAGGGGACCATTGTATGAATTTAAAGCCATAAAAATGGCATCGGTGTGCAGAAATATGAAGATGTGCCTAAACCCACCTACCGCCCTATCGAACCAAGGCTTGCGCATCCCGTCTCTCTAGCCGGCATAGTGCCCGCCCGTCCATCCGCCCGCTCGTTTCGTCAGTTAGCTTAGGCATACGGAGTTCATTCCCAGTCTAAGATCAAACCGCACCAAGGGTTGCAGTAGCAGGATCAACAGCATGCAGAAGGGGACATGGCCGATCCCCGGCTTACGCAACCCGCCCCTCGGTCGGCTGAGCACCAACACGCTCGTTTCGTGGGTTGACATTGGCATACGGAGTTCATTCCCAGTCTAAGCATACGGAGTTCATTCCCAGTATAAGATCAAAATGGATAGAGGATTACGGTAGCACATGCTGGGCTCGGGCATGTGTTGGTGCCGCATTTTTCTTCACCGGGGCACCATCGTCGGAGCATCACCAGAGAACCTGATCGTCAGTATTGGGGTTCTGGTGATCGGGGGGGCCGACGGGGGTGTGCGCACATGATGTGCGATGGGTGCTGGTAGTTGTCCTTTATATTGGCCCCCTATCCCTCATCAAACCTCGAGAACTCACACCCCCTTAAAGAGCATTTGAGATTTTACAGGTTTGCTGCCAGTAGCCATTAAAGTGTCTAAAAATGGGGTCACTTTTTTCAAATGGTCACAAAATCTTGTACACTTTGAGTTGTTTGCTGAATTTTTTTATGCATGCCAAAAAAAATACAAGGATCACGTCTACCAGGTTTGGAGCCAAAACTCCATCCGAAAAAATTTTAAAAAATCCTGAACCGTAAAAAGTTTCAAAAATCATTAAAAATAAAAAATGAGTTGTCTTGCCATGAAACTTCACGTGAAGGCTTAAGGGACCATTGTATGAATTTACAAGCCATAAAAATGACATTGGCACCTAGAAATATGAAGATGTGCCTAAACCCACCTACCACCCTATCGATCCACGGCTTGCGCATCCTGTCTCTTTGGTCGGCGCAGTGCCCGCTTGCCCGCCCCCCCGCTCGTTCGTTGGTTGGCTTAGGCATATGAAGTTCATTCCCAGTCTAAGATCGGACTAGACCGAGGGTTACGACAGCACGCAGAGGGGGACTCGATCGATCCCCGGCTTGCGCATCTTGCCCCTCTGGCCGGCTGAGCGCCCGCATGCTTGTTTCGTGGGTGGACTTAGGCATACGAAGTTCATTCCCAGCCTAAGATCGGACCGGACCGAGGGTTGCGGCACCACATACTAGGCTCGGGCATGTGCTGGTGCCACATTTTTCTTCGTCGGGGCACCATCGCCAGAGCATCGTCGGAGAACGTGACCGGCGGTATTGGGGTTCCGGTAATCGGGGGGCCGGGGGGCCGGGGGGTGTGCGCACATGATGTGCGATGGGTGCTGGTACTTGGCCCTTATATTGGCCCCCTATCCCTCATCAAACCTTGAGAACTCACACCCCCTTAAAGGGCATTTAAGATTTTACAGGTTTGCTGCCAGTAGCCATTAAAGTGTATGAAATGGGGACACTTTTTTCAAATGGTCACAAAATCTTGTACACTTCGAGTTTTTAGCTGAATTTTTTTGTGAATGCCAACAAAATTACAAGGATAACGCCTACCAAGTTTGGGACCAAAACTCCTTCCGTAAAAATTTTAAAAAATCCTGAATCGTAAAAAGATCAAAAATCATGAAAAATAGGAAACGAGTCGTCTTGCCAAGAAACTTCACCTGAAGGCTTAAGGGACCATTGTATGAATTTACAAGCCATAAAAATGGCATTGGCACGCAGAAATATGAAGATGTGCCTAAACCCACATACCACCCTATCGATCCACCGCTTGCGCATCCCGTCTCTCTGGCCGACGTAGTGCCCACCCGCCCACCCGCCCACTCGTTTCATCGGTTGGCTTAGGCATATGGAGTTCATTCCCAATCTAAGATCGGATCAGACCAAGGGTTGTGGCAGCAGGATCGGCATCATGCAGAGGGGGACCCGACCAATCCCCGGCTTGCGCATCCCACCCCTCTGGCCGGCTGAGCACCCGCACGCTCGTTTCATGGGTTGACTTTGGCATACGAAGTTCATTCCCAGTCTAAGCATACGGAGTTCATTCCCAATTTAAGATTAGACCAGACCGACGGTTACGGCAGTACATGCTGGGCTCGGGCATGTGCTGGTGCCGCATTTTTCTTCATCGAGGCACCATCGCCGGAGAACCTGACCGGCGGCATTGGGGTTTCGACGATCGGGGGGGCCGGGGGGTGTGCGCACATGATGTACGATGAGTGCTGGTACTTGGCCCTTATATTGGCCCCCTATCCCTCATCAAACCTCGGGAACTCACACCCCCTTAAAGAGCATTTAAGATTTTACAGGTTTGCTACCAGTAGCCATTAAAGTGTCTGAAATGGGGACACTTTTTTCAAATGGACACAAAATCTTGTACACTTCGAGTTTTTACCTGAATTTTTTTTTGCATGCCAATAAAAATACAAGGATCATGTTTACCAGGTTTGGGGCCAAAACTCCTTCTGAAAAAATTTAAAAAAATCTTGAACTACAAAAAGTTTCAAAAATCGTGAAAAAATGAGTCATCTTGCCATGAAACTTCACGTGAAGGCTTAAGGGACCATTGTATAAATTTACAAACCATAAAAAAGGCATTGGCATGTAGAAATATGAAGAAGTGCCTAAACCCACCTATCACCCTATCAATCAATGGCTTGCGCATCCCGTCTCTCTGGCCGACGTAGTGCCCGCCCGTCCGTCCGCCCGCTCGTTTCGTCGGTTGGCTTAGGCATACGGAGTTCATTCCCAGTCTAAGATCGGACCAAACCGAGGGTTGTGGTAGCAAGATCGGCAACACACAGAGGGGGACCCGATCGATCCTCGGCTTGCGCATCCTGCCCCTCTGTCCGCCTGAGCGCCCACACGCTCGTTTCTTGGGTTGACTTAGGCATATGGAGTTTATTTCCAGTCTAAGCATACGGAGTTCATTCCCAGTCTAAGATCGGACTGGACTGAGGGTTGCGGCAGCACATGCTGGGCTCGGGCATGTGCTGGTGCCATATTTTTCTTCACCGGGGAACCATCGTCGGAGCATCACCGGAGAACCTGACCAGCGGTATTGGGGTTCTGGCGATTCGGGGGGCCGGAGGGGTGTGTGCGCACATGATGTACGATGGGTGCTGGTATTTGGCCCTTATATTGGCCCCCTATCCATCATCAAACGTTGAGAACTCACACCCCCTTAATGAGCATTTGAGATTTTACAGGTTTGTTGCCAGTAGCCATTAAAGTGTCCGAAATGGGGACACTTTTTTCAAATGGTCACAAAATCTTGTACACTTCGAGTTTTTAGCTGAATTTTTTTGTGCATGCCAAAAAAAATACAAGGATCACGTCTACCAAGTTTGGGGAGAAAAATCCTTCCGAAAGAATTTTAAAAAATCCCGAACCGCAAAAATTTTTGAAAATCATGAAAAATAGAAAACGAGTCGTCTTGCCATGAAACTTCACGTGAAGGCTTAAGGGACCATTGTATGAAGTTACAAGCCATAAAAATGGAATTGGCACGCAAAAATATGAAGATGTCCTAAACCCACCTACCACCCTATCGATCCACGACTTGCGCATCCCGTCTCTCTGGCCGACGTAGTGCCTGCCGGCCCACCCGCCCGCCCGCTCATTTCGTCGGTTGGCTTAGGCATACGGAGTTCATTCCCAGTCTAAGATCAGACGGAACTGAGGGTTACGGCAGCAGATTCTTCAGCACACAGAGGGGGACCCGGCCGATCCCTGGCTTGCACATCCCTCCCCTCTGGACAGCTGAGCGCCCGCACGCTCGTTTCGTGGGTTCACTTAGGCATACGGAGTTCATTCCAAGTCTAAGCATACGAAGTTCATTCCCAGTCTAAGATTGAACTGGAGCGAGGGTTGGGGCAGCACATGCTAGGCTAGGGCATGTGCTGGTGCCACATTTTTCTTTACCGGGGCACCATCGTCAGAGCATCGCCGGAGAACCTGACCGACGGGATTAAGGTTCCGGCGATCGGGGTGGCCAGGGGGGTGTGCACACATGATGTGCGGTGGGTACTGGTACTTGGCCCTTATATTGGCCCCCTATCCCTCATCAAACCTTGAGAACTCACACCCCCTTAAAGAGCATTTGAGATTTTACAGGTTTGCTGCCAGTAGCCATTAAAGTGTCTGAAATGGGGACACTTTTTTCAAATGGTCACAAAATCTTGTACACTTCGAGTTTTTAGCTTACTTTTTTTATGCATGCCAACAAAAATACAAGGATCACGTCTACCAAGTTTGGGGCCAAAGCTCCTTCTGAAAAAATTTTAAAAAATCCCGATCAGCAAAAAGTTTCAAAAATCGTGAAAAATAGAAAACGAGTCGTCTTGCCATGAAACTTCACGTGAAGGCTTAAGGGACCATTGTATGAATTTACAAGCCATAAAAATGGCATTGTCGCGCAAAAATATGAAGATGTGCCTAAACCCACCTACCACCTTATCGATCCACAGCTTGCGCATCCTGTCTCTCTGGCCGGCGTAGTGCCTGCTCGCTCGTTTCGTCGATTGGCTTAGGCATACGAAATTCATTCCCAGTGTAAGATCAGACCGGACTGAAGGTTACGGTAGCAGGATCGATAGCAAGAAGCGAGGGACCCGGTCGATCCCCGACTTACGCATCCCACCCCTCTGGCCGGCTGAGCGCCCACACACTCGTTTCATGGGTTGACTTAGGCATACAGAGTTCATTCCCAATCTAAGCATATGGAGTTCATTCCCAATCTAAGATCAGATTGGACCGAGGGTTGCGACAGCACATGCTGGGCTCAGGAATGTGCTGGTGCCACATTTTTTTTCGCCAGGGCACCATCACCGGAGCATCGTCGGAGAACCTGATTGACGACATTTGGGTTCTGGTGATCGGAGGGGCCGGGGGGGTGTGCGCACATGATGTACGATGGGTGCTGGTACTTGGCCTTTATATTGGCCCCCTATCCCTCATCAAACCTCGAGAACTCGCACCCCTTTAAAGAGCATTTGAGATTTTACAGGTTTGCTGCCAGTAGCGATTAAAGTGTCTGAAATGGGGACACTTTTTTCAAATGGTCAGAAAATCTTGTACACTTCGAGTTTTTAGCTGAATTTTTTATGCAAGCCAACAAAAATACAAGGATCAGGTCTACCAAGTTTGGGGCCAAAACTACTTCCGAAAAAGCCAACATGATGTGCCCGCCCACCCGTTTGTTTCGTCAATTGGCTTAGGCATACGGAGTTCATTCCCAGTCTAAGATCAGACTGGACTGAGGGTTGCGGCAGCAGGATTGGCAGCACACAGAGGGGGACCCGGCCGATCCCTAGCTTCCGCATCCCGCCCCTCTGGCCGGCTGAGCGCCTGCACGCTCGTTTTGTGGGTTGACTTAGGCATACGGAGTTCATTCCTAGTCTAAGATCAGACCAGACCAAGGGTTGCGGCAGCACATGCTGGGCTCGGGCATGTGCTGGTGCCACATTTTTCTTCGTCGAGGCACCACCGTCGGAGCACCACCGGAGAACCTGACTGGCGGCATTGGGGTTCCGGCGATCGGGGGGCCGGGGGGTGTGCGCACATGATGTGCGATGGGTGCTGGTACTTGGCCCTTATATTGGCCCCTTATCCCTCATCAAACCTCAAGAACTCAAACCCCTTATAGAGTATTTGAGATTTTACAGGTTTGCTGCCAGTACCCATTAAAGTGTCTGAAATGGGGACACTTTTTTCGAATGGTCACAAAAATTTGTACACTTCGAGTTTTTAGCTGAATTTTTTTATGCATGCCAATAAAAATAGAAGGATCATGTCTACCAAGTTTGGTGCCAAAAATCCTTCTGAAAAAATTTTGAAAAATCCCGAATCACAAAAAGTTTCAAAAATCGTGAAAAATAGAAAACGAGTCGTCTTGCCATGAAACTTCACGTGAAGGCTTAAGGGACCATTGTATGAATTTACAAGCCATAAAAATGGCATTGGCACATAGAAATATGAAGATGTACCTAAACCCACCTACCATTCCATCGATCCACGGCTTGCGCATCCCGTTTCTCTGGCCAGCGTAGTGCCCGCCCGCCCGCCTGCTCGTTTCATCAGTTGGCTTAGGCATACAGAGTTCATTCCCAGTCTAAGATCAGACCAGACCGAGGGTTACGACAGCAAGATCGGCAGCATGCGAAGGGGTACCCGGTCGATCCTCGACTTACGCGTCCTGCCCCTCTGGCCGGCTGAGCGCCCGCACGATCGTTTCATGGGTTGACTTAGGCATATGGAGTTCATTCTCAGTCTAAGCATACGAAGTTCATTTCGAGTTTAAGATCGGATCGGACAAAGGGTTACGGCACTACATACTGGGCTCGAGCATGTGCTGGTGCCATATTTTTCTTCGTCGGGGCACCATCGTCGGATCATCGCCAGAAAACCTGACCGACGGCATTGGGGTTCCAATAATCAGGAGGGCCAGGGGTTGTGCGCACATGATGTGCGATGGGTGCTGGTACTTGGCCCTTATATTGGCCCCCTATCCCTCATCAAACCTAGAGAACTCACACCCCCTTAAAGAGTATTTGACATTTTACAGGTTTGCTGCCAGTAGCCATTAAAGTGTCTGAAATGGGGACACTTTTTTCAAATGGTCACAAAAATCTTGTACACTTCTAGTTTTTAGCTAAATTTTTTTATGCATGCCAACAAAAATACAAGGATCACGTCTACCATGTTTGGGCCAAAACTCCCTCCGAAAAATATTTAAAAAATCTCGAACCGTAAAAAGTTTAAAAAATCATAAAAATTAGGAAACGAGTCATCTAGCCATGAAACTTCACATGAAGGCTTAAGGGACCATTGTATGCATTTACAAGCCATAAAAATGGCATTGGCACCTAAAAATATGAAGATGTGCCTAAACCCACCTACCACCCTATCGATCCACCGCTTCCGCATCTCGTCTCTTTGGCCAGCGTAGTGCCCGCCCGCTCGTTTCATCAGTTGGCTTAGGCATACGGAGATCATTCCAAGTTTAAGATCGAACCAAACCGAAGGTTGCGGCAACAAGATCGACAGCACGCAGAGGGGGAGCCGGCCGATCCCTGGCTTGTGCATCCCACCCCTCTGGCCGGCTGAACGCCCGCATGCTTCTTTCGTGGGTTGACTTGGCATACGGAGTTCATTCCCAATCTAAGATCGGACCGGACCGAGGGTTGCGACAGCACATGCTGGGCTCCGGCATGTGCTGGTGCCGCATTTTTCTTCGCCAGGGCACCATCGTCGGTGCATCGTCGGGGAACCTGACCGGTGGAATTGGGGTTCCGACGATCGGGGGGGCCGGGGGGTGTGCGCACATGATGTGCGATGGGTGCTGGTACTTGGCCCTTATATTGGCCCCCTATCCATCATCAAACCTTGAGAACTTACACCCCTTTAAAGAGCATTTGAGATTTTACAGGTTTGCTGCCTGTAGCAATTAAAGTGTCTGAAATGGGGACACTTTTTTCAAATGGTAACAAAATCTTGAACACTTCGAGTTTTTAGCTGAATTTTTTTGTACCTACCAAGAAAAATACAAGGATCACGTCTACCAAGTTTGGGGTCAAAACTCCTTCTGAAAAAATTTTAAAAAATCCTGAACTGTAAAAGGTTTTAAAAATCATGAAAAGTAGAAAACGAGTCGTCTTGCCATGAAACTTCACGTGAAGGCTTAAGGGACCATTGTATGAATTTACAAGCCATAAAAATGGCATTGGCATGCAGAAATATGAAGATGTGCCTAAACCCACCAACCACCCTATCGATCCATGGCTTGCGCATCCCATCTTTCTGGCTGGCATAGTGCCCGCCCGCTCGTTTCGTCGGTTGGCTTAGGCATATAGAGTTCTTTCCCAGTCTAAGATCGGACCAGACCAAGGGTTGCGGCAGTGGGGTTGGCAGCACGCAGAGGGGGACCCGGTGAATCCCCGGCTTGCGCATCCCGCCCCTTTGGCCGGTTGAGCGCCCGCACGCTCGTTCCGTGGGTTGACTTAGGCATACGGAGTTCATTCCCAGTCTAAGCATACGGAGTTCATTCCCAATCTATGATCAGACCGAACCGAGGTTTGCGGCAGCACATGCTGGGCTGGGGCATTTGCTGGCGCCACATTTTTCTTCGTCGAGGTACCATCACCGGAGCATCGTCGGAGAACCTGATTGGCGACATTGGGATTCCGACGATCGGGGGGGCCGGGGGGTGTGCACACATGATATGCGATGGGTGCTGGTACTTGGCCCTTATATTGGCCCCCTATCCCTCATCAAACCTCGAGAACCCACACCCCTTAAAGAGCATTTGAGATTTTACAGGTTTGCTGCCAGTAGCAATTAAAGTGTCTGAAATGGGGACACTTTTTTCAAATGGTCACAAAATATTGTACGCTTCGAGTTTTTACCTGAATTATTTTGTGCATGCGAACAAAAATACAAGGATCACGTCTACAAAGTTTGGGGCCAAAACTCATTCCGAAAAAATTTTAAAAAATCCCGAACCGTAAAAAGTTTTGAAAATAGTGAAAAATAGAAAACGAGTCGTCTTGCCATTAAACTTCACGTGAAGGCTTAAGGGACCATTGTATGAATTTACAAGCCATAAAAATGGCATTGGCACGTAGAAATATGAAGATGTGCCTAAACGCACCTACCACCCTATCGATCCATGGCTAGCGCATCCTGTCTCTATGGCCGACGTAGTGCTTGCCCGCCCGCCTGCCCGTTCATTTTGTCATTGGGCTTAGGCATACGAAGTTCATTCCCAGTCTAAGATCAGACCGAAATAAGGGTTGCGGCAGCAGGATCAGTAGCACGCAGAGGGGGACCCGGCTGATCCCTGGCTTGCGCATCCCGCCCCTCTAGTCGACTGAACGCTCGCACGCTTGTTTCGTGGATTGACTTAGGCATACGGAGTTCATTCCCAGTCTAAGCATACGGAGTTAAGATCGAACCGGACTGAGGGTTGCAGCAGCACATGCTGTGCTTGGGCATGTGCTGGTACCATATTTTTCTTCATTGGGGCACCATCATAGGAGCAACGCCGGAGAACCTGACCGACGGCATTGGGGTTCCGACGATCGGGGGGGCCGGCGGGTGTGTACGCAGATGATGTGCGATGGGTGCTGGTACTTGGCCCTTATATTGGCCCCCTATCCCTCATCAAACCTTGAGAACTCATACCCCCTTAAAGAGCATTTGACATTTTACAGGTTTACTGCCAGTAGCATTAAAGTGTCTGAAATGGGGACACTTTTTTCAAATGGTCACAAAATCTTGTACACTTCAAGTTTTTAGCTGAATATTTTTGTGCATGCCAACAAAAATACAAGGATCACGTCTACCAAGTTTGGGGCCAAAAATCCTTTCGAAAGAATTTTGAAAAATCCCGAACTGTAAAAAGTTTCAAAAATCGTGAAAGATAAAAAACGAGTCGTCTTGCCATGAAACTTCACCTGAAGGCTTAAGGGACCATTGTATGAATTTACAAGCCATAAAAATGGCATTGGCATGTAAAAAAATGTAGATGTGCCTAAACCCACCTACCACCCTATCGATCCACAGCTTGCGCATCCCGTCTCTCTGGCCGGCGTAGCCCCCGCCCGCCCGCCTGCTCATTTCGTCAGTTGGCTTAGGCATACAGAGTTCATTCCCAATCTAAGATTAGACCAGATAGAGGGTTGCAGTAGCAGGATCAGCAGCACGCAGAGGGGGACCGGACCGATCCCTGGCTTGCGCATCCCGCCCCTATGGCCGGCTGAGCGCCTGCACGTTCGTTTCGTGGGTCGACTTAGGTATACGGAGTTCATTAACAGTCTAAACATACAGAGTTCATTCCCAGTCTAAGATCGGACCAGACCGAGGGTTGCGGTAGCACATGCTGGGCTCGGGCATGTGCTGGTGCCGCATTTTTCTTCACCGGGGCACCAGCGTCGGAGCATCGCCAGAGAACCTGACCGACGGCATTGGGGTTCCGACGATCGGAGGGGGTCGGGGGGGTGTGCGCACATGATGTGTGATTGGTGCTGGTACTTGGCCTTTATATTGGCCCCCTATCCCTCATCAAACCTTGAGAACTCACACCCCTTTAAAGAGCATGTGAGATTTTATAGGTTTGCTGCCAGTAGCAATTAAAGTGTCTGAAATGCGGACACTTTTTTCAAATCCTCACAAAATTTTGTACACTTCGAGTTTTTAGCTGAATTTTTTTGTGCATGCCAACAAAAATACAAGGATCACGTCTACCAAGTTTGGTGCCAAAACTCCTTCCAAAAAAATTTTAAAAAATCTCGAACCATAAAAAGTTTCAAAAATCGTGAAAAATAGAAAACGAGTCGTCTTGCCATGAAACTTCACGCGATGGCTTAAGGGACCATTGTATGAATTTACAAGCCATAAAAATGGCATTGTCACTTAGAAATATGAAGATGTGTCTAAACCCACCTACCACCCTATCGATCCACGGCTTGCGCATCCCGTCTCTCTGGCCGGCGTAGTGCCCGCCTGCCCGCCCGCCTGCTCGTTTCGTCGGTTGGCTTAGGCATACAGAGTTCATTCCCAATCTAAGATAGGTCTGGACCGAGGGTTGGGGCAGCAGGATCGGTAGCACGCAGAGGTGGACCCGGTCGATCCCCGACTTGCGCATACCGCCCCTCTGGCCGGCTGAGCGCCCGCACGCTCGTTTCATGGGTTGACTTAGGCATACAAAGTTCATTCCCAGTCTAAGATCAGACCAGACCAAGGGTTGCGGTAGCACATACTGGGCTCGGGCATGTGCTGGTGCCATATTTTTCTTCGCCGGGGCACCATCGTCTGAAAACCTGACCGACGACATTGGGGTTCCGGTGATCGGGGGGGCGAGGGGGGTGTGCGCCCATGATGTGTGATGGGTGCTGGTACTTGGCCCTTATATTGGCCCCCTTTCCCTCATCAAACCTTGAGAACCCACACCCCCGTAAAGAGCATTTGAGATTTTATAGGTTTGCTGCCAGTAGCCATTAAAGTGTCTGAAATGGGGACACTTTTTTCAAATGGTCACAAAATATTGTACACTTCGAGTTTTTACCTGAATTTTTTATGCATGCCAACAAAAATACAAGGATCACGTCTACAAAGTTTGGGGCCAAAACTCATTCCGAAAAAATTTTAAAAAATTTGGAACCGCAAAAAGTTTTGAAAATAATTAAAAATAGAAAACGAGTCGTCTTGCCATGAAACTTCACGTGAAGGCTTAAGGGACCATTGTATGAATTTACAAGCCATAAAAATGGCATTGGCACGTAGACATATGAAGATGTGCCTAAACGCACTTACCACCCTATCGATCCACGGCTTGCGCATCCTGTCTCTCTAGTCGGCGTAGTGCCCGCCCACCCTCCCGCCCGCTCATTTCGTCGGTTGGCTTAGGCATACGGAGTTCATTCCCAATTTAAGATTGGACCGGATCAAGGATTATGGTAGCAAGAATGGCAGCATACAGAGGGGGACCCGGTCGATCCCTGGCTTGTGCATCCCGCCCCTCTGGCCGACTGAGCACCCGTAAGCTCGTTTCATGGGTTGACTTAGGCATACGGATTTCATTCCCAGTTTAAGCATACGGAGTTCATTCCCAATCTAAGATCAAACCAGGCTGAGGGTTGCGGCAGCACATGCTGTGCTTGGGCATGTGCTGGTGCCACATTTTTCTTCGTCGGGGCACCATCATAGGAGCAACGCCGGAGAATTTGACCGGCGGCATTGGGCTTCTGGTGATCGGGGGGGCCGGGGGGTGCGTGCACACATGATGTGCGATGGGTGCTGGTACATGGCCCTTATATTGGCCCCCTATCCCTCATCAAATCTTGAGAACTCACACCCCCTTAAAGAGCATTTGAGATTTTACAGGTTTGCTGCCTGTAGCCATTAAAGTGTCTGAAATGGGGACACTTTTATCAAATGGTCACAAAATCTTGTACACTTCGAGTTTTTAGGTGAATTTTTTTGTGCATGCCAACAAAAATACAAGCATCATGTCTACCAAGTTTGGGGCCAAAACTCCTTCCAAAAAAATTTTAAAAATTCCGGAACCAAAAAAAGTTTCAAAAATTGTGAAAAATAGAAAACGAGTCGTCTTGCCATGAAACTTCACATGAAGGCTTAAGTTACCATTGTATGAATTTACAAGCCATAAAAATGGTATTGGCACGCAGAAATATGAAGATGTGCCTAAAACCACCTACCACCCTATCGATCCACGGCTTGCGCATCCCGTCTCTCTGGCCGGCATAGTGCCCGCCCGCCCGTCTGCTCGTTTCGTTGGTTGGCTTAGGCATTGGGAGTTTATTCCCAGTCTAAGATTAGACCGGCCTGAGGGTTGTGGCAGCATGATCGGTAGCACGTAGAGGGGGACCTGACCGATCCCCGGCTTGCGCATCCTGCCCCTTTGGCCGGTTGAGCACCCGCACGCTCGTTTCTTGGGCTGACTTAGGCATACGAAGTTCATTCCCAGTCTAAGATCGGACCGGACAAAGGGTTACAGCAGCACATGCTTGGCTTGGGCTTGTGCTGGTGCCACATTTTTCTTCGCCACGGAACCATCGCCAGAGCATCGTAGGAGAACTTGACCGACGGCATTGGGGTTCAAGAAATCGGGGGGGCCGGGGCTGGTGTGCGCACATGATGTGCGATGGCTGCTGGTACTTGGCCCTTATATTGGCCCCCTATCCCTCATCAAAAATCGAGAGCTCACACCCCCTTGAAGAGCATTTTAGATTTTACAGGTTTGCTGCCAGTAGCCATTAAAGTGTTCGAAATGGGGACACTTTTTTAAATGGTCACAAAATCTTGTACACTTCAAGTTTTTAATTGTATTTTTTTGTGCATACCAATAAAAATACAAGGATCACGTCTACCAAGTTTGGGGCCAAAACTCTTTCCGAAAAAGTTTTAAAAAATCCCGCACCGTAAAAAGTTTCAAAAATCGTGAAAAATAGAAAAATAGTCGTCTTGCCATGAACATCACGTGACGGCTTAAGGGACCATTGAATGAATTTACAAGCCATAAAAATGGCATTGGCACGTAGAAATATGAAGATGTGCCTAAACCCACCCACCACCTTATCGATCCACGGCATGCGCATCCCGTCTCTCTGGTGGCGTAGTGCCCGCCCGCCCGCCCGTCCGCTCATTTCGTCGGTTGGCTTAGGCATACGGAGTTCATTCCCAGTCTAAGATTGGATCGAACTGAGGGCTGCAGCAACAGGATTGACAGCACGCAGAGGGGGACACGATCGATCCTCGGCTTGCGCAGCCCACCCCTCTGGCCGACTGAACGCCCGCACGCTCGTTTTGTGGGTTGACTTAAGCATACGGAGTTCATTCCCAGTCTAAGATCGAACTGGACCAAGGGTTGCGGTAGCACATGCTGGGCTCGAGCATGTGCTGGTGCCGTATTTTTCTTCATCGGGGCACCATCGTCGGAGCATCGCTGGAGAACCTGACCGGCGGCATTGGGGTTCCGACGATCGGGGGCCCAGAGGGGGTGTGCGCACAAGATGTGCGATGGGTGCTGGTATTTGGCCCTTATATTGGCCCCCTATCCCTCATCAAACCTTGAGAACTCACACGCCCTTAAAGAGCATTTGAGATTTTATAGGTTTGCTGCCAGTAGCCATTAAAGTGTCTGAAACGGGGACATTTTTTTCAAATGGTCACAAAATCTTGTACACTTCGAGTTTTTAGCTGATTTTTCTTGTGCATGCCAAAACAAAATACAAGGATCATGTCTACCAAGTTTGGGGCCAAAAATCCTTCAGAAAAAATTTAAAAAAATCCCGACCCTCAAAGAGATTTGAAAATCGTGAAAAATAAAAAACGAGTCGTCTTGCCATGAAACTTCACGTGAAGGCTTAAGGGACCATTGTATGAATTTACAAGCCATAAAAATGGCATTGTCACGCAGAAATATGAAGATGTGCCTAAACCCACCTACCACCCTATTGATCCACGACTTGCGCATCCCGTCTCTTTGGGCGGCATAGTGCCCGTCTGCCCGCCCACCCACCCACTCATTTCGTCGGTTGGCTTAGGCGTACGGAGTTCATTTCCAGTCTAAGCATATGAAGTTCATTGCCAGTCTAAGATTGGACCAGACCGAGGGTTGTGGCAGCACATGCTGGGCTCGGGCATGTGCTGGTGTCGTATTTTTCTTCACCGGGCACCATCGTCGGAGCATCATCGGAGAACCTGACCGGCGGCATCGTGGTTTCGGCGATCGGGGGGGGCCGGGGGGTGTGTGCACACGATGTGCGATGGGTGCTGGTACTTGGCCCTTATATTCATCCCCTATCCCTCATCAAACCTTGAGAACTCACACCCCCTTAAAGAGCATTTGAGATTTTACAGGTTTGCTGCCAGTAGCCATTAAAGTGTCTGGAATGGGGATACTTTTTTCAAATGGTCACAAAATCTTGTACACTGCGAGTTTTTAGCTGACTTTTTTGGTGCATTCCAACAAAAATACAAGGATCACGTCTACTAAGTTTGGGGCCAAAACTCCTTCCGAAAAAATTTTAAAATATCTCGAACTGAAAAAAGTTTCAAAAATCATGAAAAATAGAAAACGAGTCGTCTTGCCATGAAACTTCACGTGAAGGCTTAAGGGACCATTGTATGAATTTACAAGCCATAAAAATGGCATTGGCACACAGAAATATGAAGATGTGCCTAAACCCACCTACCATCCTATGGATCCACGGCTTGCGCATCTCGTCTCTCTGGCCAGCATAGTGCTCGCCTGCCTGCCCGCCCGCTCGTTTCATCGGTTGGCTTAGGCATACGGAGTTCATTCCTAGTCTAAGATTGGACCGGCCTGAGGGTTTCAGTAGCAGGATCGACAGCACGTAGAGGTGGACTCGATCGATCCCCGACTTGCACATCCCACCCCTCTGGCCGGCTGAGCGCCCGCACGCTCATTTCGTGGGTTGAGTTAGGCATACGGAGTTCATTCCCAGTCTAAGCATATGGAGTTCATTGCCAGCCTAAGTTTGGACTGGACTGAGGGTTGTGACAGCACATGCTGGGCTCGGGCATGTGCTGGTGCCATATTTTTCTTCATCGGGGCACCATCGTCGGAGCATCACCGGTGAACCTGATCGGCGGCATTGGGGTTGGACGATCGGGGCGGCCGGGGGGTGTGCGCACATGATGTGCGATGGGTGTGGGAACTTGGCCCTTATATTGGCCCCCTATCCCTCATCAAACCTCGAGAACTCACACCCCCTTAAAGAGCATTTTGAGATTTTATAGGTTTGCTGCCAGTAGCCATTAAAGTGTCTAAAATGGGGACACTTTTTTCAAATGGTCACAAAATCTTGTACACTTTGAGTTTTTGGCTGAATTTTTTTTTGCACGCCAAAAAAAATACAAGGATCATGTCTACCAAGTTTGGGACCAAAAATCCTTCCAAAAAAATTTTAAAAAATCCCGAACCGTAAAAGGTTTTGAAAATCGTGAAAAATAGAAAACGAGTCGTCTTGCCATGAAACTTCATGTGAAGGCTTAAGGGACCATTGTATGAATTTACAAGCCATAAAAATGGCATTGGCACATAGAAATATGAAGATGTGCCTAAACCCACCAACCACCCTATCGATCCACGGCTTGCGCATCCCATCTCTCTGGCCGATGAAGTGCCCGCCCGCTCGCTTGCCCGCTCGTTTCGTCAGTTGGATTAGGCAAATGGAGTTCATTCCTAGTCTAAGATCAAACCGGACTGAGGGTTGCAGCAACAGGATCGGCAGCACGTAGAGGGGGACCCGACCGATCCCCGGCTAACACATCCCGCCCCTCTGGCCGATCGAGCACCCGCACGCTCGTTTCGTAGGTTGAATTAGGCATACAGAGTTCATTCCCAGTCTAAGATCGGACTGGATAGAGGGTTGCGATAGCACATGCTGGGCTCCAGCATGTGTTGCTGCCGTATTTTTCTTAATCGGGGCACCGTCACCGGAGCATCGTCGGAGAACCTGACTGACGGCATTGGGGTTACGATCATCGGGGGGGCCGGGGGGTGTGCGCACATGATGTGCAATGCGTGCTAGTACTTGGCCCTTATATTGGCCCCCTATCCCTCATCAAACCTCGAGAACTCACACCCCCTTAAAGAGCATTTGAGATTTTACAGATTGCTGCCAGTAGCCATTAAAGTGTCTGAAATGGGGACACTTTTTTCAAATGGTCATAAAATCTTGTACACTTTGAGTTTTTAGATGAATTTTTTTATGCATGCCAACAAAAATACAAGGATCACGGCTACAATGTTTGGAGCCAAAACTCCTTCCGAAAAAATTTTAAAAAATCCCAAACCGTAAAAAGTTTCAAAAATCGTGAAAAATAGAAAACGAGTAGTCTTGCCATGAAACTTCACGTGAAGGCTTAAGGGACCATTGTATGAATTTACAAGCCATAAAAATGGCATTGGCATGCAGAAATATGAAGATGTGCCTAAACCCACCTACCACCCTATCGATCCACGGCTTGCGCATCCCATCTCTCTGGCCGGCGTAGTGCCCGCCCGTCCGCTCGTTTCATCGGTTGGCTTAGGTATACGGAGTTCATTCCCAGTCTAAGATCAGACTGAAAGGAGGTTTACGGCAGCTGGATCGACAGCACGCAGAGGGGGACTCGGTCAATCCCCGACTTGCGCATCTCGCCCCTCTGGCCGACTGAGCACCCGCACGCTCGTTTTGAGGGTTGACTTAGGCGTACAGAGTTCATTCCCAGTCTAAGCATACAAAGTTAATTCCCAGTGTAAGATCAGACCGGACCAAGGGTTGTGCCGCATTTTTCTTCGTCGGGGCACCATCGTCGGAGCATCGTCGGAGAACCTGACCAACGGCATTGTGGTTCCGACGATCGGGGGCCCGAGGGGTGTGCGCACATGATGTGCGATGGGTGCTGGTACTTGGCCTTTATAATGGCCCCCTATCCCTCATCAAACCTCGAGAACTCACACCCCCTTAAAGAGCATTTGAGATTTTACAGGTTTGCTGCCTGTAGCTATTAATGTGTCTGAAATGGGGACACTTTTTTCAAATGGTAACAAAATCTTGTACACTTCGTGTTTTTAGCTGAATTTTTTTATGCATGCCAACAAAAAAACAAGGATCACGTCTACCAAGTTTGGGGCCAAAACCCTTTCGAAAAAATTTTAAAAAATCTCGAACCGTAAAAAGTTTCGAAAATCTTGAAAAATAGAAAACAAGTCGTCTTGCCATGAAACTTCACATGAAGGCTTAAGGGAGCATTGTATGAATTTACAAGCCATAAAAAAGGAATCAGCACGTAGAAATATGAAGATGTGCCTAAACCCACTACCACCCTATCGATCCACGGCTTGCGCATCCTGTCTCTCTGGCCGGTGTAGTGCCCGCCCGCCCGCCCACCCGGTTGTTTTATTGGTTGGCTTAGGTGTACGGAGTTCATTCCTATTCTAAGATTGGATCAGACCAAGGGTTACAGTAGCAGGATCAGCAGCACACAGAGGCGGACCTGGCCGATCCCTGGCTTGCGCATCCTGCCATTCTAGCCGGCTGAGCGCCTGCACGTTTGTTTCGTGGGTTGACTTAGGCATACGGAGTTCATTCCCAGTCTAAGCATATGGAGTTCATTGCCTATCTAAGATTGGACTGGACCGAGGGTCGTGACAGCATATGCTGGGCTCGGGCATGTGTTGGTGCTGCATTTTTCTTCTTCGAGGCACCATCGTCGGAGCATCATCAGAGAACCTGACCAGCGACATTGGGGTTTCGGTGATCGAGGGGTCGAGGGGGTGTGTGCACATAATGTGCGATGGGTGCTGGTACTTGGCCCTTATATTGGCCCCCTATCCCTCAACAAACCTCGAGAACTCACACCCCCTTAAAAAGCATTTGAGATTTTACAGGTTTGCTGCCCGTAGCCATTAAAGTGTCTGAAATGGGGACACTTTTTTCAAATGGTCACAAAATCTTGTACACTTCGAGTTTTTAACTGAATTTTTTTGTGCATGCCAACAAAAATACAAAGATCACGTCTACCAAGTTTGGGGGCAAAACTTCTTCCGAAAAAATTTTAAAAAATCCCCAACCGCAAAAAGTTTTGAAAATCGTGAAAAATAAAAAATGAGTCGTCTTGCCATGAAACTTTATGTGAAGGCTTAAGGGACCATTGTATGAATTTACAAGCCATAAAAATGGCATTGGCACCATCGCCAGAGCATCATCGGAGAACCTGACCGGCGGCATTGGGGTTTCGGCGATCGGGGGGTCGAGGGGGTGTGTGCACATGATGTGCGATGGGTGCTGGTACTTGGCCCTTATATTGGCCCCCTATCCCTCAACAAACCTAGAGAACTCACACCCCCTTAAAGAGCATTTGAGATTTTACAGGTTTGCTGCCAGTAGCCATTAAGGTGTCTGAAATGGGGACACTTTTTTCAAATGGTCACAAAATCTTGTACACTTCGAGTTTTTAACTGAAATTTTTTGTGCATGCCAACAAAAATACAAAGATCACGTCTACCAAGTTTGGGGGTAAAACTTCTTCCAAAAAAATCTTAAAAAATCCCCAACCGCAAAAAGTTTTGAAAATCGTGAAAAATAGAAAATGAGTCGTCTTGCCATGAAACTTTATGTGAAGGCTTAAGGGACCATTGTATGAATTTACAAGCCATAAAAATGGCATTGGCACCATCACCAGAGCATCGTCGGAGAACCTGATCGGTGGCATTGGGGTTCCGACGATCGGGGGGGTCGGGGGGGTGTGCACACATGATGTGCAATGGGTGCTGGTACTTGGCCCTTATATTGGCCCCCTATCCCTCATCAAACCTCGAGAAAACACACCCCCTTAAAGAGCATTTGAGATTTTACAGGTTTGCCGCCAGTAGCCGTTAAAGTGTCTGAAATGGGGACAGTTTTTTCAAATGGTCACAAAATCTTGTACACTTCGAGGTTTTAGCTGAATTTTTTTGTGCATGCCAAAAAAAATACAAGGATCACGTCTACCAACTTTGGGTCCAAAACTCCTTTCAAAAAAATTTTAAACAATCCCGAATCGTAAAAAGTTTCGAAAATCGTGAAAAATAGAAAACAAGTCGTCTTGCCATGAAACTTCACGTGAAGGCTTAAGGGACCATTATATGAATTTACAAGCCATAAAAATGGCATTGGCACACAGAAATATAAAGATGTGCCTAAACCCACCTACCACCCTATCGATCCACGGCTTGCGCATCTCGTCTCTCTGGCCGGCGGAGTGCCCGCACGCCCGCCCACCCGCTCGTTTCGTCGGTTGGCTTAGTCATACGAAGTTCGTTCCTAGTCTAAGATCAAACCGGACCGAGGGTTGCAACAGCAGGATTGGCAGCACGTAGAGTAGGACCCGGTCGATCCCCAGCTTGCGCATCCCGCCCCTATGGTCGGTTGAGCGCCCGCACGCTTGTTTCGTGGGTTGACTTAGGCATATGGAGCTCATTCCCAGTCTAAGCATATGGAGTTCATTCCCAGTCTAAGATTGGACCAGACCGAGGGTCGCGGCAGCACATGCTGGGCTTGGGCATTTGCTGGTGCCACATTTTTCTTCACCGGGGCACCATCACTAGAGCATCGCCGGAGAACCTGACCGACGGCATTGGGGTTCCGACGATCCGGGGGGGCTGGGGGGAGTGTGCGCACATGATGTGCGATGGGTGCTGGCACTTGGCCCTTATATTGGCCCCCTATCCCTCATCAAACATCGGGAACTCACACCCCCTTAAACAGCATTCGAGATTTTACAGGTTTCCTGCCAGTAGCCATTGAAGTGTCTGAAATTGAGACACTTTTTTCAAATGGTCACAAAATATTGTACACTTCAAGTTTTTAGCTGAATTTTTTTGTGCATGCCAACAAAAATACGGGGATCACGTCTACCAAGTTTTGGGCCAAAACTCCTTCTGAAAAAAATTTAAAAAATACCGAACCGCAAAAGGTTTTGAAAATCATGAAAAATAGAAAACTAGTCGTCTTGCCATGAAACTTCACGTGAAGGCTTAAGGGACCATTGTATGAATTTACAAGCCATAAAAGTGGCATTGGCATGCAGAAATATGAAGATGCGCCTAAACCCACCTACCACCCTATCGATCCACGGCTTGCGCATCCCGTCTTTCTGGCCGGTGTAGTGCCCGCTCGCCCGCCCGCACGCTCGTTTCATCGGTTGGCTTAGGCATACGGAGTTCATTCCCAGTCTAAGATTGGATCAGACCAACGGTTGCGGTAACAGGATCAGTAGTACGCAAAAGGGGACCTAACCGATCCCCGACTTGCGCATCCCGCCCCTCTGCCTGGCAGAGCGCCCGCACGCTGGTTTCTTGGGTTGACTTAGGCATACGTAGTTCATTCCCAATCTAAGCATACAGAGTTCATTCCCAGTCTAAGATCGGACCAGACTGAGGGTTGTGGCAGCACATGCTGGGCTCGAGCATGTGCTGGTGCTGCATTTTTCTTCGCCGTGGCACCATCGTCGGAGCATCGTCGGAGAACCTAACCGGCGGCATTGGGGTTCCGACGATCGGGGGGGTCGAAGGGGGTGTGTGCGCACATGATGTGCGATGGGTGCTGGTACTTGGCCCTTGTATTGGCCCCATATCCCTCATCAAACCTCGAGAACTCACACCCCTTAAAGAGCATTTGAGATTTTACAGGTTTGCTGCCAGTAGCCATTAAAGTGTCTGAAATAGGGAAACTTTTTTCAAATTGTCACAAAATATTGTACACTTCGAGTTTGTAGCTGAATTTTTTTGTGCATGCCAACAAAAATACAAGGATCACGTTTACCAAGTTTGGGGCCAAAAATCCTTGTGAAAAAATTTTAAAAAATCCCCAACTGTAAAAAGTTTCAAAAATCATGAAAAATAGAAAATGGGTCGTCTTGCCATGAAACTTCACATGAAGGCTTAAGGGACCATTATATGAATTTACAAGCCATAAAAATGGGATTGGCATGCAGAAATATGAAGATGTGCCTAAACCCACCTACCACCATATCGATCCACGGCTTGCGCATCCCGTCTCTTTGGCCGGCATAGTGCCCGCCCACTCGCTTTCTCGTTTCGTTGGTTGGCTTAGGCATACGGAGTTCATTCCCCGTCTAAGATTGGACCGGATCGAGGGTTGTGGTAGTAGGATCGGTAGCACGCAGAGGGGGACCCGACCGATCCCCAACTTGCGCATCTGGCCCCTCTGGCCGGCTGAGTGCCCGCACACTCATTTCATTGGTTGACATAGGCATACGGAGTTCATTCCCAGTCTAAGCATGCGGAGTTCATTCCCAGTCTAAGATCGGACCGGATCAAGGGTTTTGACAGCACTTACTGGGCTCGGGCATGTGCTTGTGCCGCATTTTTCTTCACCGGGCCACCATTGCTAGAGAACCTGATCGGCGGCATTGGGGTTCCGGCGATCGGGGGGGTCGGGGGGTGTGCGCACATGATGTGCGATGGGTGCTGGTACTTGGCCCTTATATTGTGCCCCTATCCCTCATCAAACCTCAAGAACTCACACCCTCTTAAAGAGCATTTGAGATTTTACAGGTTTGCTGCCAGTAGCCATTAAAGTGTCTGAATTGGGGACACTTTTTTCAAATGGTCACAAAATCTTGTACACTTCGATTTTTTAGCTGAATTTTTTTGTGCATGCCAACAAAAATACAAGGATCATGTCTACCAAGTTTGGGTACAAAAATCCTTCCGAGAAAATTTTAAAAAATCCCAAACTGTAAAACGTTTCAAAAATCATGAAAAATAGAAAACGAGTGGTCTTGCCATGAAACTTCACGTGAAGGCTTAAGGGACCATTGTATGAATTTACAAGCCATAAAAATGGCATTGGCAAGCAGAAATATGAAGATGTGCCTAAACCCACCTACCACCCTATCGATGCACGGCTTGCGTATCCCGTCTCTCTGGCTGGCGTAGTGCCCGCCCGCCCGCCCGCTCGTTTTGTCGGTTGGCTTAGGCATACGAAGTTCATTCCCAGTCTAAGATCAGCCTGGACCAAGGGTTGCGATAGCAGGATCGGCAGCACGCAGAGGGAGACCCGGCATCCTGCCCCTCTGGCCGGCTGAGTGCCCGCACACTCGTTTTGTGGGTTGACTTAGGCATACGGAGTTCATTCCCAGTCCAAGCATACGGAGTTCATTCCCAGTCTAGGATCGAACCAAACCGAGGGTTACGATAGCACATGCTGGGCTCGGGCATGTGCTGGTGCCGCATTTTTCTTCGTCGGGGCACCATCGTCGGAGAACCTAAACAGTGGCATTGGGGTTCCGGCGATCGGGGGGACCGGGGGGTGTGCGCACCTGACGTGCAATGGGTGCTGGTACTTGGCCCTTATATTGGCCCCCTATCCCTCATCAAACCTCAAGAACTCACACCCCCTTAAAGAGCATTTGAGATTTTACAGGTTTGCTGCCAGTAGCCATTAAACTGTCTGAAACGGGGACACTTTTTTCAAATGGTCACAAAATCTTGTACACTTTGAGTTTTTAGCTGAATTTTTTTGTGCATGCCAACAAAAATACAAGGATCACGTCTACCAAGTTTGGGTCTAAAACTCCTTCCGAAAAAATTTTAAAAAATCCTTAACTTTAAAATGTTTCAAAAATCATGAAAAATAGATAACGAGTGGTCTTGCCATGAAACTTCACGTGAAGGCTTAAGGGACCATTGTATGAATTTACAAGCCATAAAAATGGCATTGGCAAGCAGAAATATGAAGATGTGCCTAAACCCACCTACCACCCTATCGATCCACGGCTTACACATCCCGTCCCTCTGGTCGACGTAGTGCCCGCCCGCCCGCTCGTTTCGTCGGTTGGCTTAGGCATACGGAGTTCATTCCTAGTCTAAGATTAGATTGAACTGAGGGTTCCAGTAGCAGGTTTGGCAGCACGTAGCATGGGACCCGGCCGATCCTCGGCTTGTGCATCCCACCCCTCTGGCTGGCTGAGCACCCGCACGGTCATTTTGTGGGTTGACTTACGCATACGAAGTTCATTCCCAGTCTAAGCATATAGAGTTCATTCCCAGTCTAAGATTGGACTAGAATGAGGTTTACGGTAGCACGTGCTGGGCTCGGGTATGTGCTGGTGCCGCATTTTTCTTCACCAGGGCACCATCGCTAGAGCATCATCGGAGAACCTGACCGGCGGCATTGTGGTTTCGACAATCGGGGTGGTCGGGGGGTGTGGACACATGATGTGCGATGGGTGCTGGAACTTGGCCGTTATATTGGCCCCCTATCCCTCATCAAAACTCGAGAACTCACACCCCCTGAAAGAGCATTTGAGATTTTACAGGTTTGTTGCCAGTTGCCATTAAAGTGTCTAAAATGAGGACACTTTTTTCAAATGGTCACAAAATCTTGCACATTTCGAGTTTTTAGCTGAAGTTTTTTGTGCATGCCAACAAAAATACAAGGATCACATCTACCAAGTTTGGGCCCAAAACTCCTTCCAAAAAAATTTTAAAAAATCTTGAACCTCAAAAAGTTTCAAAAATCATGAAAAATAGAAAATGAGTCGTCTTGCCGTGAAACTTCACGTGCAGGCTTAAGGGACCATTGTATGAATTTACAAGCCATAAAAATGGCATTGGCACATAGAAATATGAAGATGTGCCTAAACCCACCTACCACCCTTTCGATCCACGGCTTGTACATCCCGTGTCTCTGGGCTACGTAGTGCCCGCCCGCCCGCTCGCTCGTTTCATCGGTTGGCATAGGCATATGGAGTTCATTCCCAATCTAAGATCAGATCGAACCAAGGGTTACGATAGCAGGATCGATAGCACGTAGAGTGGGACCTGATCGATCCTCAGCTTGCGCATCCCGCCCCTCTGGGCAGCTGAGTGCCTGCACGCTTGTTTCGTGGGTTGACTTAGGCATACAGAGTTCATTCCCAGTCAAAGCATACGAAGTTCATTCCCAGTCTAAGATCGAACTGGACCGAGGGTTACGACAACACATGCTGGGCTCGGGCATGTGCTGGTGCCGCATTTTTCTTCACCGAGGCACCATCACCGGAGCATCATTGGAGAACCTGACTGTCGGCATTGGGGTTCCGACGATCGGACGGGCCGGGGGGGGTGTGCGCACATGATGTGTGATGGGTGCTGGTAATTGGCCCTTATATTACCCCCTATCTCTTATCAAACCTTGAGAACTCACACCCCCTTAAAGAGCATTTGAGATTTTACAGGTTTGCTGCCAGTAGCCATTAAAGTGTCTAAAATGGGGACACTTTTTTCAAATGGTCACAAAATCTTGTACACTTCGAGTTTTTAGCTGAACTTTTTTGTGCATGCCAAAAAAAATACAAGGATCGCATCTACCAAGTTTGGGGCCAAAACTCTTTCCGAAAAAATTTTAAAAAATCCTGAACCGTAAAAAGGTTCAAAAATCATGAAAAATAGAAAACGAGTCGTCTTGCCATGAAACTTCACATGAAAGCTTACGGGACCATTGTATGAATTTACAAGCCATAAAAATGGCATTTGCACATAGAAATATGAAGATATGCCTAAACCCACCTACCACCCTATTGATCCACTGCTTGCGCATCCCGCCTCTCTTACCGGTGTATTGCCCGCCCGCCCGCTCGTTTCGTCGGTTGGCTTAGGCATACAGAGTTCATTCTTGGTCTAAGATCAGACCAGATCAAGGGTTGCGGCAGCAAGATCAATGGTACACAGAGGGGGACCCGACCGATCCCCGGCTTGTGCATCCCGCCCCTCTGGTCGGCTGAGCGCCCGTACGCTCGTTTCGTGGGTTGACTTAGGCATACGGAGTTCATTCCTAGTCTAAGCATACGGAGTTCATTCCTAGTCTAAGATCAGATCAGACCGAGGGTTACGGTAGCAAGATCAACAGCACGCAGAGGGGAACCCGATCGATCCCCGGATTGCCCATCCCGCCCCTTTAGCTGACTGAGCGCCCGCACGCTCGTTTCGTGGGTTGACTTAGGCATACAGAGTTCATTACCAGTCTAAGCATCCGGAGTTCATTCCCAGTCTAAGATCGGATCAGACCGAGGTCTGCGACAGCACATGCTGGGCTTGGGCATGTGCTGGTGCTGCATTTTTCTTCGCTGGGGCACCATCGTCGGAGCATCGTCGAAGAACCTGACCGACAGCATTGGTGTTCCGACGATCGAGGGGGCCGGGGGGGTGTACGCACAGGATGTGCTATGGGTGCTAGTACTTGGCCCTTATATTGGCCCCCTCTCCCTCATCAAACCTCAAGAACTCAAACCCCCTTAAATAGCGTTTGAGATTTTACAGGTTTGCTGCTAGTAGCCATTAAAGTGTCTGAAATGGGGTTACTTTTTTCAAATGGTCACAAAATCTTGTACATTTCGAGTTTTTAGCTGAATTTTTTTGTGCTTGCTAACACAAATACAAGAATCACGTCTACCAAGTTTGGGCCCAAAACTCCTTCCAAAAAACTTTTAAAAAATCCTGAACCTCAAAAAGTTTCAAAAATCATGAAAAATAGAAAACGAGTTGTCTTGCTGTGAAACTTCACGTGAATGCTTAAGGGACCATTGTACGAATTTACAAGCCATAAAAATGGCATTGGCATGCAGACATATGAAGATGTGCCTAAACCCAGCTACCACCCTATCGATCCACGGCTTGCGCATCCCGTCTCTCTAGCCAGCGTAGTGCCCGCCCGCCCGCCCACTCGTTTCGTCGGTTGGCTTAGGCATATGGAGTTCATTCCCAGTCTAAGATCGGACCGGACCGAGGGTTGTGGCAGCAGGATCGATAGCACACAGAGGGGGACCCGATCGATCCCCGGCTTGCGCATCCCGCCCCTCTAGCCGACTGAGTGCCTGTGTCACGGGCTCTGACTTTAGACTCAGAATCCATGCGGCCTTAGGCTTGGAATCTCCTCCTTTATGCCTAAGTCACCCTAAAACACAAGCGTGCGGGCACTAGAATAATGGAAGGGGCTGATTACGCAAGTTAAAGAGAAACAGGAGAAGAAGACAGAATTCTGGAAATGCTCTTGTATTCACTGAAACAGAAGTGTTTGATGGTGTACAAATGAGGGTGGAGCAGCCCTTTATTTATAGTTGAGGCTCCAGCTACAACTTAATGGCAAATCCCTAGAATAAAGGCTAAAATCATGGGATTACAATCAATCAAGATGCTGGCTCCTGATTTTCAGGGTCAACCAAATCTGCCAGGATGCTGCTGCTGATTCTGCTTGCTTCCAGAAGCTTTCCTTACGTATCCAGCACCTTGGGCCCTTCTGGATATGGTGCAGGCAGCTTGTATGCCAGGCCTTGGTCTCATGCACTGGCCTGCAAGTCGGGCGGGCATTTTGAGCTCGTTTGCTAGACTTTGCGCACAGATACCCTCCAGCATGCCTGGTCTGCGGGCCTCAGCCTCTGGCTCGCCTGCTGATCTGCCTAATGTGCCTGGCACACCCGCCCAGGGTGTGACATTCTCCCTCACCTGATTGTGCAATGCCCTCGTTGCGTCTTCTGCATGGTACTGCCTAATCTGGTCCCCGAACTACCATAAGTCCTCTGCTGGTTCCTAGCTCGCCTTACTATCTGGAAGTCCCTTCCCGCGCACCAAGTACTCATGTCTTGGTTGATAGTTCTTCCGTCTCACCTCCTGGTCAGCTATGATGCTGTGGACCTCCTTCTCATATGAGGCCCTTGCTCCCAATGGCGCACGCTTTAACTCTGCATGTCCTGGATCTCCCTCATCCTCATGGAACGGCTTGAGCATGCTCACATGGAACACCGGGTGTACCTTCAGCTTGGGTGGCATATCCAGCTTGTAGGCAACCTTGCCTACCCTTTTGACTACTCGAAAAGGTCCCTTATACCTCTGGACTAGGCTTTTGTGTAGCCCCCTATGGTGCACAATGGGATGTAGCTTCACCAACACCAAGTCTTCAACCTGGAACTGCACATCCCGCCTATGCTGGTCTGCCCACTTCTTCGACCTCTTGGCCGCCTTGTGTAGACAAACTCTGGCCAAGTCAGTTTGCTCCTGCCATGCCTTGGCAAATTTGTATGCTGCTGGATTCGGCCCTATATAACCTGCAGCAATCGAATCGGGTGTTAGTGGTTGTTGCCCTGTCACAACCTCAAATGGGCTCTGGTTCGTTGCCGCACTCCTTTGCAAGTTGTAGGAAAACTACGCAATATCTAGTAGCTTTGGCCAGTCCCTTTGTGTGGCACTCACATAGTGCCTGAGGTAGACCTCCAGTAATTTGTTCACACGTTCTGTCTACCCATCGGTCTGTGGATGCATGCTGGTGGAAAAGTTCAAGTCTGACCCCAATAGCTTGAACAACTCAGTCCAGAACTTGCCCGTGAACCGCCCGTCCCGATCACTAACAATGGTCCTCGGCACTCCCCAGTACTTAACCATGTTCTTCAGGAACAATCGAGCTGCCTCCTCGGCTGGGCACTCTTTGGTTACTGGAATGAAGATTCCATAATTGGAAAACCTGTCCACCACTACCATGATGCTTCCAAACCCTTCTGCTTTGGGTAGACCAACTATAAAGTCCAAAGAAACAGTCTCCCATGGTCGCTCTGGCACTGGCAATGGCTCTAAGAGACCCCCTGGTTTCTTGAGCTCCACCTTGTCCTATTGGCACACAAGACAAGTCTTCACATAGGCCTCCACATCGTCCCTCATTTACGGCCAGTAGTACCGGTCCTCGATCAGTGCCAAGGTACGGCTCACT
Source organism: Durio zibethinus (assembly GCF_047325235.1). NCBI lineage: Eukaryota > Viridiplantae > Streptophyta > Magnoliopsida > Malvales > Malvaceae > Durio > Durio zibethinus. Next base: position 17,218,440 of record NC_143162.1, on the reverse strand, counting down.
CCTGGGTGTCCAACCCACCTTGAATCATGACACTCTTGGAAAACTTCCTTGCGGAGCTTTCCGTGCTGCGGCACAAACAGTCTACTGCCCCTGGTGTACAACAACCCATCCTACAAACAAAACCACCTAGTCTTACCTTGCTGGGCGTACTCCATCAAAGCCTTGGCTGTAGGATCATACGCAAGTCCCTCTTTGATGCGTGGCACCAGTGACCCCTCTGGTTGGCTAATGGCAGCAAGGTTAGCCTTCCTGCTCAGGGCGTCTACCACTAGGTTCGCCCATCCTGGCTTGTACTCCATCTGGAAATCAAATTCTACAAGAAAATCTTGCCATCTCGCCTGCTTGGGGGACAGCTTCTTCTGCGTCTGGAAGTAGCTGGTCACCACATTGTCCGTCCTCACCACGAACCTCGACCCCAACAGGTAATGGCGCCAAGTGCGCAAGCAGTGCACCACTGCAGTCATGTCCTTCTCTTGGACCGTGTACTTACGTTCAGTCTCGTTCAGCTTTCTGCTCTCAAATGCGACTGGACGTCCCTCTTGCATCAACACGCCCCCTATGGCAAACTTTGATGCATCTGTATGCACCTCATACGATTTGGCATGGTCTGGCAAGGCCAAGACTGGCTTCTCGGTCACAGCCCACTTCAACCTATCAAAGGCTTCCTGGCACCCTTCGCTCCACTCCATGCTCTTCCTTTCTTGAGCAAGTCAGTCAATGGCATGGATATTGCTGAGTGACCTTTGATGAAGCGCCTATAGTAGTTAACCAGCCCAAGGAATGATCTCAATTCAGTGACCTTGGCTGGCGGTTGCCACTCCAGGATGGCGTGTATCTTGCCTTCATCCATGCGTATCCTGCCACCTCCCACTATGTGGCCAAGGAACAGGATCTCTTGCTGGGCGAATGAGCACTTCTCCCTCTCGACAAATAGCTTGTGCACCCGCAACACCTCGAACACCTGTCTCAAGTGGTCTACATGCTCTCCCAAAGTCTGGCTATAGATCACAATGTCATCCAAATAAACCACAACAAACCGATCAAGGAATGACTGAAGTACCTTATTCATAAGGGTGCAGAATGTTGCTGGGGCATTCGTGAGTCCGAAAGGCATCACCAAGAACTCATATGAACCATACCAAGTGACACATGCTGTCTTTTGCTCATCTCCCTTTGTGATCCTGACTTGATAGTAGCCTGACCTCAAATCCAGCTTGGTGAACCACCTTGCGCTCCTAAGTTGATCGAACAAGTCCGCAATGAGTGGGATGGGGTACTTATTCTTGATGGTCAGCTTGTTCAAAGCCCGGTAGTCTATGCACAGCCGTAACGACCCATCATGCTTGTGCTGGAATAGAACCGGTGCACCATAGGGTGCTTTCGATGGCCTGATGAAGCCAGCATCAACTAACTCTTTGAGCTGCTTCCTCAACTCCTCCAACTTTGGTGGAGACATTCGGTAAGGGGCTCTGGCTGGTGGCTTGGCCTTGGACACCAGCTCGATCTTATGGTCCACCTCCCTCTTAGGTGGCAGCTTGCTAGGCAGCTTTGCGGGCATCACATCACTAAAGGTCTTCAGCACCTTTAGCACCTCTAAGGATGACTCGATCTCCTTCTCCCTTGGCTCATCATATTTTAGGGCTGCCAAGAAGGTGTCTTCTTGTCTGCTTACCGCCTTGGCAAATTGGATGGCTGACACCACCCGTGACCCAACTCCAGACCCTCTCCTCAATGGTACTAGGCATTGACACCATGCATCCAAGATGCAAACACAATCGGCAAAAGGCACAAGGAGGGCGTTAATCCGAACAAGGAAATCCAACCCAATCACAAACTCATAGTTGTCAAGGGGTATTACCTCAATGGTCTCCTTGCCTTTCCAGTCTCCAAGCTGTAACTCCACTCCCCGCGCTACTCCAATGGCTAGAACTTCCTTGGAGTTCACCGTCTTAATGGTACCAGTCCTTTTCTGCACCTTCAATCCGAGCTTTCGGGCTCCATCACCTGAAATAAAAAGATGTGAGGCCCCTGTGTCCACCAGTACGCTCACCTTCTGACCCGTAACCATCAGATCTGTAAACATCAAGCCCTTTGGCTTGTGGCTCCCTTTACTCTGGACAGCATTGAGCACCAACGACCCAAGCTTTGCTGCCCCTGACTCTGGCTCCTCATCAGACTCCCTGTCTACAGCAGCCAGCTTACCCTTCTACAGGCAATTACGCGCTATGTGGCTCCTTCCACATAGGTAGCATGCTAGTAGCTCTCAGTCCCCTTTTGCTTTCCACTTGCTTGCTGGTGGCTTCCTCTCGCCATCCTTGGTTGAACGGTCTCGGTCTCCATCCTTGGACTCCCGATCACAGTCCTTCCCCTTGGACTGCTTCTTTCGATCTCTATCGTCCCTGCCCTTACCCTTAGGCTTGGTAGACTCGAACTTGTTCAAAGGCTTGAACTCTATCAAGGCCTCGGCAGTAGTCATGGCTTTAGCCAAGTCATAAACTCCTCTCCTTTGTAGCTCATGCTTCACCCACGGCTTCAGCCCATCCATGAAAGCAAAGAAGGCCTCCTTCTCACCTAGATCCAAGATTTGTAGCATCAGTTCAGAGAATTTCTGGACATACTCCCTTATGTCCCCTTGCTGGCTCAGCCTGCATAACTTTGCCCGTGCCTCATCATCGGCATACTCCAGGTAAAATTGTTCTCTGAACTCCTTTTAGAACTCTGCCCAGGTTCCAATCTTACCGTTCCCACGCCTGACATCATCACACCTGTGCCTCTACCACAATAAGGCTACATCAGTGAGATACATAGCAGCGGTGCTTACCTTTATCACCTCATCTTGCATGCCCATGGCTTGGAAGTACTGCTCCATACCCCAAAGATAGTTGTCTACTTCCTTAGCTGCCCTAGTCCCCTTGAACTCCTTAGGCTTGGGGACATCCAATCTGGATCTGGACACTCCAGCAAACATGCCATTCCCAATGGCAGTCTTGCAAGTAACGAGCTCACTGGTAAGCTCCTCCATCCGCTGGTGCATGGCCTCCATGCCATCGCGCAAGGTCCGCACTTCAGCCTCCAAGGTCTGGTTCCCTTTGGTGAACACGTCCAGGCCTTTGTTGAGAGCAGCTTCTAGCTCACTTTGGATCTCCTCCCCCATGGAGTCTAGCGATGCAATGTGAGACTCTACTTCCTCAAGCTTCTGCCCCATGTCACCCACGGTCACCTCCACCTTGGCCAGCCTACCGTCCATGGTAGACCAGATATCTCTAGAACTAGCTTTCTTGCCTCTTCCCCGGCCATGCTCCTGGCCTCTGGTTGTTGGCTAGCAACATCGCTTTGGGATGCCATCTCCTCAATCATGATCTAACCTGCACAACATAAACACGTAGAATCAAACTTGCTCTGATACCAACTGTCACGGGCTCCAACCTTAGACTCAGAATCCGTACGGCCTTAGGCTTGGAATCTCCTCCTTTATGCCTAAGTCAGCCTAAAACACAAGCGTGCGGGCACTAGAACAATGGGAAGGGCTGATTACGCAAGTTAAAGAGAAACAGGACAAGAACACAGAATTCTGGAAATGCTCTTGTATTCACTGAAACAGAAGTGTTTGATGGTGTACAAATGAGGGTGGAGCAGCCCTCTATTTATAGTTGAGGCTCCAGCTATAACTTAATGGCAAATCCCTAGAATAAAGGCTAAAATGATGGGATTACAATCAATCAAGATGCTGGCTCCTGATTTTTTGGGTCAACCAAATCTGCCAGGATGCTGCTGCTGATCCTGCTTGCTTCCAGAAGCTTCCCTTGCGTATCCAGCACCTTGGGCCCTTCTGGATGTGGTGCGGGCAGCTTGTATGCCAGGCCTTGCTCTCATGGGTTGGCCTGCAAGTCGGGCGGGCGTTCTGAGCTCGTTTGCTAGGCTTTGCACACAGATACCGGCCAGCAGGCCTGGTCTGCGGGCCTCAGCCTCTGGCTCACCTGCTGATCTGCCTGATGTGCCTGGCGCGCCCGCCCAGGGCGTGACACCTGCACGCTCGTTTCGTGGGTTGAGTTAGGCATACGGAGTTCATTCACAGTCTAAGCATACAGAATTCATTCCTAGTCTAAGATCGGATTGGACCGAGGGTTACGGTAGCAGGATCGACAGCACACAGAGAGGGACCCGATCGATCCACGAATTACGCATCCCGCCCCTCTAGCACGCTCGTTTCGTGGGTTGACTCAGGCATCTGGAGTTCATTCCCAGTCTAAGCATACAGAGTTCATTCCCAGTCTAAGATCAGACTGTACCAAGGGTTGCGGCAGCACATGCTGGGCTCGGGCATGTGCTGGCACCACATTTTTCTTCGTCGGGGGACCATCGCCGGAGCATCGTCAGAGAACCTGACCGGCGGCATTGGGGTTCCAACGATCGGGGGGGCCGGGAGGGTGTGCGCACATGATGTGTGATATGGGATGGGTGCTGGTACTTGCCCTTATATTGGCCCCCTATCCCTCATCAAACCTCGAGAACTCACACACCCTTAAAGAGCATTTGAGATTTTACAGGTTTGCTGCTAGTATCGATTAAAGTGTCTGAAATGGGGACACTTATTTCAAATGGTCACAAAATCTTGTATACTTCGAGTTTTTAGCTGAATTTTTTTGTGCATGCCAAAAAAATATACTAGGATCACGCCTACCATGTTTAGGGCCAAAACTCTTTTCGAAAAAATTTAAAAAAATCTCGAACCATAAAAAGTTTCAAAAATCATGAGAAATAGAAAACGAGTCGTCTTGCCGTTAAACTTCACATGACGGCTTAAGGGACCATTGTATGAATTTACAAGCCATAAAAATGGCATTGGCACGCAGAAATATGAAGATGTGCCTAAACCCACCTACCACCCTATCGATCCACGGCTTGCGCATCTCGTCTCTTTGGCCGGCATAATGCCCGCTCGCCCGCCCGCTCGTTTCGTCGGTTGGCTTATGCATATGCAGTTCATTCCCAGTCTAAGATTGGACCAGACCGAGGGTTCCTGCAACAGGATCAGCAACACATAGAGGGGGACCTGGCCGATCCCCGGCATGCGCATCCCGCCCCTCTGGCCGACTGAGCGCCCTCATGCTTGTTTCGTGCGTTGACTTAGGCATACGGAGTTCATTCCTAATGTAGGCATACGGAGTTCATTCCCAGTCTAAGATTAGACTGAATCAAGGGTTGCGGTAGCACATGCTGGGCTCAGGTAGGTGCTGGTGCCGCATTTTTCTTCCCCGGGGCACCATCGTCGGAGCATCATCGGACAACCTGACCGGTGGCATTAGGGTTTCGACGATCGGGGGGGCCGAGGGGGTGTGCGCACATGATGTGCGATGGGTGCTGGTATTTGGCCCTTATATTGGCCCCCTATCCCTCATCAAACCTCAAGAACTCACACCCTCTTAAAGAGCATTTGAGATTTTACAGGTTTGCTGCCAGTAGCAGTTAAAGTGTCTGAAATGGGGACACTTTTTTCAAATGGTCACAAAATCTTGTACACTTCGAGTTTTTAGTTGAATTTTTTTGTGCATGCCAAAAAAAATACAAGGATCACGCCTACCAACTTTTGGGGCCAAAACTCCTTTCGAAAAAATTTTAAAAAATCTCGAACCGTAAAAAGTTTCAGAAAAAAAGAAAAATAGAAGACGAGTCGTCTTGCCATGAAGCTTGACATGAAGGCTTAAGGGACCATTGTACGAATTTACAAGCCATAAAAATGGCATTGGCATGCAGAAATATGAAGAGGTGCCTAAACCCATCTACCACCCTATCGATCCACGACTTGCGCATCTCATCACTCTAGTCGGCGTAGTGCCCGCCCGCCCATCTGCTCGTTTCGTCGGTTGGCTTAGGCATATGGAGTTCATTCCCAGTCTAAGATCAGATCTGATCGAGGGTTACGGCAGCAGGATCGGCCGCACGCAGAAGGGGACCCGACCGATCCTTGGCTTGCACATCCCGCCCCTCTAGCCGGCTGAGCACCCGTACGCTCGTTTCACGGGTTGACTTAGGCATACGGAGTTCATTCCCAGTCTAAGCATGCGGAGTTCATTCCCAGACTAAGATCGGACCGGACCGAGGGTTGCGCCAGCACATGCTTGGCTCGGGCGTGTGCTGGTGCCATATTTTTCTTCATCGGGGCACCATCACCGGAGCATCACCGAAGAACCTGACCGGTGGCATTGGGGTTCCGACGATCGGGGGGGCCGGGAAGGGGTGTGCGCACATGATGTGCGATGGGTGCTGGTACTTGGCCCTTATGTTGGCCCCCTATCCCTCATCAAACTTCGAGAACTCACACCCCCTTAAAGAGCATTTGAGATTTTATGGGTTTGCAGGCAGTAGCCGTTAAAGTATCTGAAATGGGGACACTTTTTTCAAATGGTCACAAAATCTCGTACACTTTGAGTTTTTAACTGAATGTTTTTTTGCATGCCAACAAAAATACAAGGATTACGTCTACCAAGTTTGGGGCCAAAACTCCTTCTGAAAAAATTTTAAAAAATCTCGAGCCGTAAAATGTCTTGAAAATCGTGAAAAATAGAAAACGGGTCATCTTGCCATGAAACTTCACGTGAAGGCTTAAGGGACCATTGTATGA